>NW_005871220.1:1903737-1905755 GCF_000147115.1 Myotis lucifugus
TTAGAGACCCAACGCACGAAATTTGTGCAAGAGTAGACCTGCCTTCCCCCAGCTACCGGCACCAGCTTCCTTCTGGCACCGGGACCTGGGCTTCCCTCTGGCACCCAGACCCGGGCTTCCCTCATAGCCCTGGCTTCGTCTGGAAGGTCATCTGGAAGGACATCTGGTCTAATTAGCATATTACACTTTTATTATTATAGATATATAGATATTATATACTAATTGGCTTAGACCTTGGTTCACAAAAGTTCCTGGCAAGGGGGAATGAGAGTAACATAAGTAGCTTACTACATCATACTTACTGCTAAGTATGATGGCTTCCACACAATGGGAAAGGGGTGGAGTGGATAATCAGTGTGCTCTATCTTTCCTGTAAATGTCCTGGTGACAGCTCAAATCACATGTCCCCAAATGGATCACAGTCTTTTCTCTCAGTGCCAGTCCACTTTCAAATTTTCTTCCACTATGAATTCAATTGAAATTTCCCTTCTTATCCACTCCAAAAGACAAGGACTTACTTTTGACTCTGTCTCATCAATTTCAAACATGGTACAATCCAAGAGCAAAAGAGCTACTACATTCATTCAACTACTATTTACAATATCCAGCCAATAGGCATGTAAGGGAATGTATTGTCACTACTAGACAGATTAGTAATCTAAAAGTGGTATATAATGGTGGAAAAAAACTCTTGATGCTTACAAACATTATATATATATATATATATATATATATATATATATATATATATATATATATATAAAATCTTGAGACAAAGAGCAGGGTACCATGAAAGAAAAATGGGAGTTCACATTACATCAGGTGGACAGTAAAGAATTTCTGAAAAGTAGAAGGAGTCAGGAAGGCAGACAGATAAAAAGAAAGCATGAGCATGGTTCTTATTTTATTTTTTTATTGATTTTTTTTACAGAGAGAAAGAGTGAGGGATAGAGAGTTAGAAACATCAATGAGAGAGAAACATCGATCAGCCTCCTCCTGCATACCCCCTACTGGGGATGTGCCCGCAACCAAGGTACATGCCCTTGACCGGAATCGAACCTGGGACCCTTCAGTCCGCAGGCCGATGCTCTATCCACTGAGCAAAACCGGTTAGGGCATGAGCATGGTTCTTTAATGATGCCAAAAATCACAGGTAAAGGCATAATTAAGGAACTGAAAGAATTCCAGCAAGAGTATGGTCTAATAGAAATCAAGAGAAGAGTGCTTCAAGAAGGAAGAATGGATGACCCTGTTAAGTGCTGCTGAGGGGTCAACTGAGATGTGGACAGAAGAGCAATTGTTAGATTTGGCAACAGGGATATCTTCTAAGTCTTGAACTGGAGCAGTTTTAGTAGAGTGATGGGCACAGGAGCAAGGTTGTAGTGGTTTGAAAAATGATTGCAGGATGTCAAAGTGGTGACGTTATGTGTACACAACTCTTTGAAGAAGTTTTTCTGTGAAGTAGAACAGAGTAACGGTTGATAGCTAAAGAAGATTGTGTGGTGATGGAAATGGATTCTTTTATTATTATTAGTTTTTTAGATAAGACTAGATTTCTCACTAGCACAGTGTAGATAGAACTCATGTTATTTTTTGTCTGTGTGTGTGTGTGTGTGTGTGTGTGTAATTATAATTGTATCCCTAAGTCATAGAATCCCTGATACATAGTAGGTACACATGAAACCTTTTGTGATTAAATAAGTGAGATTGTAGATCATGTTTTGTGTGTGGATGGGAAATACCAATTATAGAACATGAGGCCAAAAAATGCAAAAGAGAATTTTCTAAGATGGGGCAGGGCTCAAATCCAGTGCACATGTAAAAGTTTTGGCATTTAATGGAAGGAAGAAATTTTTTCCCAGTGTGATAAGAGGGCAGGAAAAAATGGATTGGAGACTGTGGGTTTTCTAGATCTGGGAGGGAGGTTTCCGATATCAGAGGTTTCTAGATAATCCTAAAGAGAATAAAGAGAAGCCCAAATGGTATGGCATAGTGGTTGAGGTGTCTACCTATGAGCC
>NW_005871220.1:1905855-1909535 GCF_000147115.1 Myotis lucifugus
TCAGATGAAAGGAAGGAGGGGCATATGAACATGCTTGCCATCCTTGCTGAGACAGAGCATAGAAAAAGACATGTAGTAAAATCTCTGTGCCATGTCAGGTCATGTCTTATGGATTTACACCTTCTGTCTGGTTGGATAATCCCCATCACTATTAATCTGCACAGATGCAGTCAGGGTGGGGACAACCTGATGGCTGGTTGGAGTTCATCCAGGGTTTTGCCAAATAATTTGAGGGGAAGGGCCGTGAAGATTTTCTAAAGAGGACTCTGGTGGAGCAGGAAAAGGAATGAAGACTGCAGGGGACTATAGAAGAAGAAAAATGGGTCCTTGGCAATGAGCTCAAAGAATTATTGTAGAGAGCAGAAAGGACTGGAGATTGGGTTCAGATGCTGGGTTAGCTGAAGGTGTGAGTTTGAAGGCTGAATCGCTAGTTTCACTTAGTCACCTGGTCTGGACAGTCCATATTTCTCCGAGTCTCGCTCTAACCTGCAGATTTTTCTCCATTTCCACTCTCGTTTGAGCCCCTGTTACATTAATCAACCGCAGTATCCTCCTCACACATTCCAAGTCTTCTGTCTCTCCTCTGCCTCTAACCTTGTTCCTAAGCTAGTCTTTCTGCCCTGATACCTGATCGTTCTCCAAACAGCATCTCCAGCACACAGCATCCCTGCTCAAGGCTTCCATGCTGTGTCTGGGACACTTCCAAAAAAACCCATAGCTTGGCCTTTGAGGCTTTCTGTTACTTTGTCATACTTTACACATTGAATTATTTTCTGGTAATTCCTTGTCAGGAGTTCACTTTGAACCCACACTGTCTTCTTATCCACACCCCCTCCCCCGTGACCTTGCCTGGAATGCCTTCCTCTTTCTTTCCATCAGTGAAAATTGTTGATGTGACGTTCATCTAAACCTTTTTACTGTTATTTATTGTTTACTAAAGATTTAGTTAAGCCCTGACTGGTTTGGCTCAGTGGATAGAGCGTCGGTCTTCGGACTTAAGGGTCCCGGGTTCGATTCTGGTCAAGGGCATGTGCCTTGGTTGTGGGCACATCCCCAGTGGGGAGTGTGCAGGAGGCAGCTGATCGATGTTTCTCTCTCATCGATGTTTCTAGCTCTCTATCCCTCTCCCTTCCTCTCTGTAAAAAATAAAAAATAAATAAAATATATTTTAAAAAAAAGATTTAGTTAAATGCCCAAGCACCTATTGTCTGCCAAGGACTTACGTCATCCTTCATGTCTTCAGTCATCCTTCATATCTTCTTTTAATGTTCTGGTGATTGCATCAGAAGCCTTCACATTTAAAGCTTAAGGATACTTTTCTTTTTACACCACATTTTAATGATAAACAATAATAATGATAATAACCATAATAATAAAGACAACGTCAATTTTCCGAATATGGGAAAAAACTCCTATATGATTTACCTGCAACTGCTTTAGCACGTGTTAACCTCACTCGCACAGTGGGATAGTCTTTATATTGAGAGGAAAACAATACTGATGTTTTGGGTGCTTGGAACTATTAACGACATCGAAATGCATTTTACCGTGTGATTCACAGGCAGTTCAGTGTCTCATTTCCCGATGGGTTCAGCTCAGGGATGTATCTGCTTCCCATGAAGCAATAGGAATGCATTTGCTCTCCACAGTCTAACCTTCAAGGAAGGGAGAAGGATGAGAGGTGAGGTGATCTAGGGATTCCCTCGCATTTGGACACAAACACACTGAGAGAGCCCCAGGTATTCTGAATGGAGAGAAGGCCCCTCACTCCTTAGCCACTGTGAGCTCCTCCCTCGGATGGGTGCTGGGATTTCAGTTGGACTTTTAGGTGGGGCTGTGAATAGTGTTTCTCAGAACCTCCCAGGGGACAGAGAGCCCTTTTTCAGGGGGAGAAGGGCACTCTTGCCCTTATATGCACCCGGAGTGCCATCCTGTGGCCAAGATTGTGCTGTGTTTATTTGTGTTGTCCTAACTGCCTGTGGTATTTTTTAAGGAGTTTCATGAGAAGCAAATGTCAACTTTATCAAGGGTTCTGAAAAGTGTCACCAAAGCCGGGGGGACCCATTGAAAAATGCAGCGGAAAACCTATATTCTTATCAAATCGGTTCCGACTACAGTTCTCACCTTGCCCACTGCTGGCTCTATCCTGGTGCCAAGTTCTTAGTTGCCATTTTCATTCTTCAGCTGGTTTCCTCGGTTTCTGCCCCTCTCCTCCCTCAAATGTACACTAGCAATGATGTTTGCCTTTGTCTTAATTCCAAAATGGGTGTTTAAATGCTAATATGTGTAATGTCAAGAGATTAGGGAACTGGATTTAAGGAAATCTGGCATTTCACACTTGGGCAAATCTCAGTGAAACGGTGCCTTGCCAACCAAGGATGCACCTGACCCCTTTCCGCAATCTAAAGCCTGTCAAACCACAGGAAGCGAACTCTGACATATGATTTGAATCCTGTTCCTTAATGCTAGTGAGGGTCACACGGGTACTCTCATTCCCTCCGGGCACTGGAAGGGGTGACATGCAGGGGAAGCATAAAGTGACCCAGCCTCTCTGGGTGACAGCTTGGCACTATATACATAAAGCAAAACAACACGTAATTTAAAATGTTGGTGTATGCTGATCAGCCAGCCTTCTTTTAGGAATGCATCTTTTGGAAATGAACAGAATGGTATAGGAAAAATATCATATGTTTGTATTTTTTACAGTAAATTAATTTTAAAAAACCAATTATCTATTAATAGGAGACTGGTTCAGTAAGCTATGGAGTATCATACAATGAAAACACCCAATAGCCATTGAAGATGATGTTTTAGAAGAAGGAACATTTAACGACTAAGAAAAATATTCTCAATATGTGAAGGAGCAACAAGCAAATTATAGAATTGTCTTTTGGGTCTTGCAAAGGACATATGGGAGGATCAGAGAATAACCCCAGTTATCCTCAACCTGAAGAAGAAACCAGCAGAGGGAGACAGATAGTGGAGATCAAAATAGCAGCTTCCTGATAATGCTCCTTGTCAGCCCTGGCATTTCCCCTCCTCCAGTGAAACTCAGGCTCTGGGCCCAGGTCGGCCAAAGGCTGCCAGGCCTCCCTGCGTGGCTGGAGGGGGAGTTCACAATGTCACTTCCTTTCCACTGTTCACTGAGCAGTAATTTACTTCTCCCTGGGACAAGTAACCGAGGCCCTGGAGGGGGTGCTATGCAAGTTTCTTTCTATGGGAAGAGAGGAATAGCAACGTAGGCTTCCCCGTTTAATACTCTGCAGCTTTTGACTGCTTCTTAATTAGTTTAGGACTCGAGAGGAGAAGAGAGTGTTGTTATCACTGGTACCTCTATAAACCCTAATAAATAAGTATAGTGGGCTATGTGTGCCCACATTTTGTATTAGTGTATTACTATAAATCTATAGTTAGAGGTGTTCATATATCCATGCAGAATATTTTCTACAACGAGCATTCACTGTTTTTATGAATTTTATACATACTAGTATATAAAATATATAAATGGATATACACTGAGTGGCCAGATTATTATGACCGGCCAGATTATTATGACCACCCCATCAGTAAAATGAAGTGAATTAGTTATGCAAATAATAATAATAATAAAACCTTGAGAGTATTTGCTTAGGAGTTTCATATTCAGTATTTTTGGAGTGTCAATGAAGTACTGATGGGTG
>NW_005871220.1:1909685-2092168 GCF_000147115.1 Myotis lucifugus
ATTTAAAAAAAGGTTTTTAGAAATTCCCTAAAAAAAAAAGGGGTGTTTTAAAATGGCCCAACCGGCGGAAATCTTGGTCGTTTTATCCCCCCGCCCTCGGGGGGGCGGGCCCTCAAACCAGGGGGTTGCCCCCCCCCCCCCCCCCCCGGGGGGGAGCGCTGCTCAGCCAGAAGCCGGGCTTTGTGGCTGGCAAAGTACAGTGGTGGTGGCGGGAGCCTCTCCTGCCTCTGCAACAGCACTAAGTACCCCTCAGGGGATGTCCGCGGAGGGGGTCCCAGACTATGAGAGGGTACAGGTCGGGTTGAGAGACCCCCCCCTCAATGCACAAATGTTGTGTACCAGGCCTCTAGTATAATATATAAAAGAATATAGTATAACTTTGTATTTCTAACATAAATCTTTAGTCTATTAGATTTTATTTTTATATTATGGTACTAAATATATATTAAGTATCCATACATTTAAAAAGAAAAGTAAAAGGTGTAATTATGAAGTTAACCTATTATATCATAAAATTCTGGTGGTTATTTTGTTGAAAAGTTAAATTTATTGTAACTGTCCAACAAAGGAAGTAGACCTGGAGGTTTATCTCCTTATTTGCAAGGTTGTTGTTGTTGTTGTTGTTATTGACAGTATTATGGATGTACCCCACCTACCCCCTCTGCCTTCTCCAACCCAGCCCTTTCGGAGTTCTTCAGAACAAGAAAAGCCAAGCATTTCAATTTTGTGTAGTATCACAAGGCACCCTTTCTCCATTAGGTGGGGAAAGAAATCAGAAGAGAATTGTGTGTTGCCTACAGATGCATGAACAGTGGGAACTCTTCTGCTTACGCTTATGTGACTGTAGATGATGGGAGGGTCATCATGCGGTGCTGGCACGGCATGTGAAAGGAGCAGGAGGTGGAGGGCACCTGTAGGTAGGAATGCCTGAGAGGCAGGAATGTGGTGATTCCTATTTCTGGCTTCCCAAGAGGGCCCCCTGCTAGAATCTCCTTGGACACACCCACTATGTGTCCAGTCATGTGTACATCATTTCTTCTGACAAGTTTAAGGAACTGCTTCACTGAAAGAACTTCTTATCAAGGCATCATTTCAGAGATGAACCAGTTCTATTGAAATGTTATCAATACATATCTTGTATTATGTATTAGGCATCATTCCCTGACTTATTTAATCCTCCCTAACAACAATTCAAGGGCTAAATAAATTACGCACTTTTTATAGATGAGGAAGCTCTGACACAGAGTTTAAGGAATTGCTCAAGGTCACTCAGGAAGTGAGTGGCAGAGCTAAATTCATGCCTGTGTAATTGGACTCCCAGGTTCATGCTCTTTGCTAGCATCCCAGACAGCCTCACAGCCTTCACAGCCCGATCCTTCGCAGTGTGACGTGGACTTTCTGAAGTCATCTGGCCATTTGAGGATGAAAGGATACTTTGGTTTAATAGATTGAACCTTTTGGGGAAACACAATCAAAGTGTAAGTGTGGGGAATGATTCTTATTAAAAAGAATTAAAACGATATCCAAGCCATCTAGAACACATTTGTATTGGAGAAAAAAATAGTACATGATTGGTACTTGAAATAGAAACCCCAAAGCCATAGGTTGCCAGCCGACTCATACGATCCCTCCCCTCACCTCTTCGCCCTCCGCCCATGATTCTCAGTTTATCTCCTGGTTAAAAAAGAAAAAGCCCCTGGGATAAATCACTTCATTCCATAGCCTTCCTTTCTTCTCATTTGAATTTAAATTTGAAAATGTAAAGCCCGAGAAATCCTAGAATACAGTCTTTTTAACAGGAAATTTAATTTAGGGGGTGGCATGGAAGATGGGCTGTAGAAGCTTTAATGATTCTTTTTTCTTTTTGAAGGAAAATGAAATTAAATGTTGGTAATTATTCGATATGCTTTTAAATGTAGATTTTAAGTCCATCCTATCCTAGGAACGTCCAGATGTAGCAAGCATCAATGTGCCAATTGAAATGGTGAAATGCTTAAAAAATCACGAGAAACCTCATTTCCAAAACCAGATGACAAATACAAGAAGTTGGCAGTACGTCTAAAAGAAAGCATAGCATGCAGAGGGCCGTCTAAAAATACTGTAAACAAAACTGAAAGACAACTTGACGTTTCTCTTTCAGAGATGTTGTAGATTTCAAAATAGCACCCCCGACTTCTCCCCTTTACAATGAAATTGGACAGATTTTCACTTTTAAGAGTTTCTTGTTTTATTAATGCTTGGTTCGTGGCATTCTTGTAAATTTTATTTTGGTTTATAGTATTTTCAAAGTATATTTTTATTGATTTCAAAGAGGAAGGGAGAGGGAAAGAGAGAAACATCAATAATAAGAGAGAATATTTGATCAGTTGTCTCTTGCACGCCCTACACTGGGGATCGAGCCCACAACCCGGGCATATGCCCTGACTGGGAATTGGACCGGGACCTCATGGTTCATAGGTCGATGCTCAACCATTGAGCCGTGCCGGCTGGGCAGTTTTTATAGTTTTTTAAAATCACCCTAAGATGTAAATGAGCCCTATAAATTAGCTTCTCTATCATGGTACCACATTGGGCTTCTGAAAGTAAGCACACAATGGGTTATTCACTTTTATCTCTTTGATAATATCCACACAGTCACAGAGCAAGAGATTGGCTGAGAGTAGTGGATTTCAAACTGTGTATCAGCATGTGCATCAGAATCCCCTGGAAGGTTCCAGAAAACACAGATTCCTGGTTTCCTTCCCCAAATCCTTCGATTTAGTAGGTGTGGGGAGACCCCTGAAGATTTGCCTTTCCTACAAGATCCCTGGTGATGTCCCTGCTGGTGGCACCTGGACCACAGTGAAAACACATGCTCTTCCTAGAAGAAGAAGCAACCATCCACTTGTTGCTTCCATGCCTTATCATGAATTTCAGTGTCAGCAAAACCTGCACTGATGCAATGTGTGTGTTGGTGGTGGGTGGGAATGGAGGGCTGCAAATAGTTTTAGCAGGACATTGACAAACTTAGCTGCATGTATAGATTGATGAAGTAAATGAGGGAATGAGTAAAATATGGATTTGGAGGAAAGAGATTTGAAAACCCAATATATATCATGAAGCATTTCAAAGCTCTGGACGGAAACATAAATTTGGAAATGCCTGATATGCATATGTATGTGCTAGCAGAAATGAAAGCAAAAAGTTAGCTCCAAAAAGCTATTCTGGCCATCCACAAATTAAATCAGTAAGAGTGACTAGGCCACTAGTGGGGAAATACCCACATATCTTTACAGTTAGAGCTGGGTGTGGACAGCTCACATGCCGTTGATCCTTGGCAAATGACAGCGGTGAAACCCATTTGTTTTCTTATGAATGCATGTGATACGATGTAAACTGGGAAGGAAAGTTTTTAAAATTTACTGGAGTGACTGTAAAATATATAGCCCCTTCATCCATATCTTTAGGTCATATCCAGAATTGAAATGTTGTTGAAATAAATCCAGGAAAAGAGCAAATGAAATACAATGTATGGAGTCCCAGTGCTGTGGAGTTTGGAAGAAATCAGAAAGGGCTGCATATAAATAAGGGAGAGGGTGGTAAATTATGGCAGCTGGCTCTGCCATTTAGCTAATGAACATTGCTGATATTTGGAGAGAGTGGTCTCACCTTTCACCAATGCACATCCCCTCCCTCCATTCTCTCCCCCTATCTCCCTCCCTCCCTTCCTCCTTCCTTCTTCTCTTATATTCAACAAGTGTTTTCTTACATCTACTCTGTGCCAGGCAATGACTTGCTGGGTAGGCTTTAGGATGCAGCACTGAATAAAACAGATTTGTCTTTATTTCATGGATCTTTGCAGTCTATTAAAGAAAAGATAAATATTGAGGAAATAATTGAAACTAGAAAACACACTATGAAGTACTATGTGAAAGCATATGACAGAGGGACAGGTTCTCTCTACCAAGGCATCAGGACAGGTTTCTCTGGGTAAGTGATGTTTGGATTGGCTGTGCTTTCAAGGGTGGATACTTGACCTTGTCTGTTTTTTATCCCCTGTTCCTAGAACGCTGCCTGGACCAAGGTGTGTCCTCAGCAAATATGTGCTGAATAGCTAGTTCTGAGCTCTGAGTGTGAACAGGGCTGGGTAAGTGAAGGCTTAAGTGGTAATGTGGAGCATTTCAGGAGGGTGGCATGTGATATTGTGTTCAAACAAAGCTTAAAGCCTGTGGAGCTTGGCTGTCTAATATGGTACCACTAGCCTCATGTGGCTGTTAAGCACTTGGAATATGGTCATACAAATTGAAATACACTATAAGTATGCACTATAACTATAAAACACACAACAGGTTTTGAAGACTTCATATGAAAAAAGCATGTAAAATTGCCCATTATTACATTCTAAAATATTGATTACATATTGAAATTATTGTATTTTGGATATGTTGGGTTAAATCAAATATACTATTAACATTAATTTCATCTATGGCTCCCATTATATTTCTATTGCACGGCAGTGACATATGGCAACCATACATATGGTTTTATTTGATGGAAGTCTCATGCAAGGGTAGTCAGACCTGTGTTGCAAACCTCTGCTCCCTGATCTGAAATACGAGACCATTCCATCACTTGTTTCTACATGGTGGTGGGTCCCTATACGGAGAGAAACATGCTTCTTGCTGAAACGTTGTGCTGTAAAAGCTTACTGTTTTGACCTGTTATTTGATTGGTATATTGTGCCTCTCAGTACAAAAATTTTACTATCTCAGAAAGCTGCTGAGTGAATAGATTTAGTGAGCAGATTCTAAGAAGCTTGGTAATGGATATAAATGCCAACCATATTCTTTCATGTGTCTCACTCCTCATTTTCTTTTTCTTGAGGGGTTTTGTTGTGTGGAGGGTTTTAGTTTTATTTGGACAACTAGTAATATATGGAGTCAAATTCTTCTCTCTTTTGAGAAAAAATAAGCTACAAGAAATGGAAGTAGAGTGCGACCATTCTCTGTAGATACAACTTCAGCTTGTAGTTGTTTAAATTTCCTGAATAGAAACAGTGCTAATGATCAGGGTCTTTATATTCTGAATACGTTCAGAGGGATTGTGGTGTCTGGAAAGGAAAGGAATGTGTTGTAAAAGTTGGTCCCGAGGTCCAGCATTGTGTCCGTATTAAGCAATAGAAGTAGGAAAAGTGGCTGCATGTTTGCAATTGCTTTCAACTGGGGAAGAAGAGGCTCTTAGGCTTCAAATAAATAACTAAATTCAAGTAGAGTGATAGCCCACAAATCTATAAAAACAAACAACAAAACAGCACTCTCCCGTAGAGAAATCTATGAACCTAAACCTTAAGAGTAGAAAGTAGGGTCAGAACAATTAAAACGGCCCTGACTGGTTTTGCTCAGTGGATAGAGTGTCGGCCTGCGGACTAAAGGGTCCCAGGTTCGATTCTGGTCAAGGGCATGTACCTTCGTTACAGGCACATCCCCAGTAGGAGATGTGCAGGAGGCAGCTAATCGATGTTTCTCTCTCATCGATGTTTCTAACTTTCTGTCCCTCTCTTTTTCTCTCTGTAAAAAAATCAATAAAATATATAAAAAAACAATTAAAAAGCATGCTAATATCTAATGCTATATATCACCATACTTTTAGACGACCTTTTTATTGTCTCATTCTGTCCTTTATTCACTTGGAATTAAAAGTAGCCAAGAAGTAATATTTCATTCAATTATTTATTTATTTATTTATTTATTTATTATTTATAAAGAGTGGACACACACTAAGATAAACTATTTTCAGATAAAACAACTTGGGCAAATTTACAATATTCAGTTTGCTTTCCACACAGGTGTCAAAAAAAATGGCCAGGTGTCTGGGCCCGTGTCATCTTAATAAAAGATAAAGAACATCTCTCTGACCCTATGAATTTCACCTATGAGTTTTTTGGTTTTGTTTTCTTTTTTAGTTTAAGACAATCAAATTGACTTTGGACTACAGTTGAATAAGGTAGCTATACTTCTTTGCCCTTTTGTGTAAAATTTTTTAAAAGAGTTTTCACTGCTCATTTGTTTAGCAAACCCTTTTTATTTTATTTTTAAAATATTTTATTGATTTCAAAGAGAAAGGGAGAGGGAGATAGAAACATCAATGATGAGAGAGAATCATTAATCAGCTGCCTCCTGCATGCCCCACATCTGGAATCAATCCCATAACTCAGGCATGTGCCCAGACCTGGAATCGAACCATGACCTACTGTTTCATAGGTCGACACTCAACCACTGAGCAACACTGGCTATGCCTTTATGTAAATTTTTGAGATTTTGTTGGTTAGCCTTACTTTGGGTATGTTGTTTTGATATACAAACTTATAGCTTTAGAATTATAGCTCAATTTTCTTAAAGGCATAAAGGATAAAAAATATGTATAAAATATGTGTTTAATGCCGACTATATGCCAAAACAAGTCTTAGATTAGCATCTTTAAGAGAGGAAGCATCATCCACACTTGAAACATAGAAAAATCCTTAGCAGAGATTACTCAGGAAAACTAAGCAAGGTAGAGAAATGTATTCAGGGCCAAGGTCAGGCCTTTCTGGGGCACCTAGTGGATGGAGTTCTCCTGGCATCTGCTCAAGTAAGAGTTCACAAGGTTAATTTACTCTATGCTTCTGAAACCCAAAACAGAAAATTTTAGAGGACTATGAAATATCGCCTCTGAGGTTAAGGAAAATTTTGCAGAAACTAGGAGAGCTCTATAGTGGAAGTGCCAAAGGTGATAAAGAAAGATATTGAGGAGGAGGAGATGCTGAGCCCAAAACTTGGGGAAATATTATCCTTCACTACAGTTCAACAAGTCTGATGCCATCTAGCTGTGTTTGTTAACATAGGCCAACCACTGTTGTAAAATAGCTACAAGAAAGTATATATTTCTCAGTAACAGTATTAGGCAGGTGAAAAGCAGTGTGTAGTTCTCTTGCACACTGTCCACTGGGGAAGAAGGGGACCCAGGCTGATCATCTCTGCTCTCTTCAATGTATATCTTCCAAGGTCATCTCCATTTTGGCCAGTTGTATAGGGAAAGGAGTATGGGAGAAACATCTAGGAGATTTATGGCTTGTGTCTGGAAATGGTTCACTTCACTTCTGTTTTTCCATTGGTAGATCTGTTCTATGGCCATAGCTAACCAGAGGCTGTGAAAAATAATCTAGATGTCCACTGAGGCAGAAGAGGAGAACTGGGAGTTAGGTCAGCAACTAGTGATCACCACCAGATTGGTTCAACTGAGCATTGACCTTATTTACTCTAAATACAGATATTTTTCTCTTTAGATAACTTTTCAGTAGAGTTAACACGATATCCTATATCAAGCCAATACTTGTAACATTTCAGGTTTTTTAAAATATATATTCTATTGATTTCATAGAGGAAAGGAGAGGGAGAGAGCGACAGAAACCTCAATGAGGAGAAAGAATCATTGATTGGCTGCCTCCTGCACACCCCACACTGGTAATCAAGCCTGCAACCTGGTCATATGCCCTGGCTGGGAATTGAACCATAGGTTCATAGGTCAACACTCAGCCACTGAGCCACTCTGGCTGGGCTAACATTTCAGATTTTTTAAAGAGTATCTTACATGTGTATAGTTGGATGTTGGCTTCTGAACTCACATGTAGCTCTCTGGGTAGAAGTTCAACTAAATATAATTTTACATCATATTATTCATATTGTGACCATGCAAGCAATATGATGAATACAAAGACTATGTTTTTGGAGTCACGTAAGTCTAGGTTTGGGTTCTTGTTCTTGACTTCATAGTTTTGTATGCTGGGGTAGGTGTTTAAACCTCTTTGAGTCTTAGAATTAACATTTTAATGAGGAAAAAATAAAGACTTACCTCCCAAAGTTGTCCAGAGAGTTAAATGATTTTTAAATATAGAAATAATCTTAAAAATTAAAATCTTAGCACTGTCTCAGTTTTCCATGTTAAAATATCTGTGCATACCTATTTCTCAAGTAATTTGGTTTCAAAAACCAAGAGTGGAGGTTGAGTTATCTTAACTGTGTTAGCATCGATGAAGACAGTGATATTTTCTCCTTCATTCACTAAAATTATTAATGTATTGATAATGAGGTATACCCCACAGATTCTGCCCATTATGCAGTATCTATGCTTAGTGCATAGTTGGTGCTCCATAAATACTTAACTATATGACTGTCCTAGAATAAATACCCTAGAGTTAATAAGCTAAAACTCTGAAGAGCCTGCTATGGCAGTGACATCCACTTTTCTACCTCAGATGGGACTGTATACAAGGGAAAAGAACTTGGATGCACACATTTAAAGCTTGCTTGCCAAATCAATTCAAAATAAAGTAGGTAGATTCTTTCGTGGTTTTCCTTCCTCAGACATATTTAGTGCAAGTTGTTTGACTGACATGAGGAAAAGAAAAGACATTCTCTGCAATAAGTATTAAGCAGTGAAGGGTTTGCACTTCTAGAGATCAGCTGGCATAGTGAATATGGACTTAAGAGCTTCCAAGGATCACAGTACAGTGTTCAGAAACAAGGAGAGAAAGGGTGAAAGGAGGGAGAGGGCAGTTTCAGGAATAGCTGCCTTCTTCAGGCCTTTCCCACCTAAGAGCTGCCTTATTCAAAGTCTTCCAACAAAGCTTGAGAAGAAAGCCATTTGTGTCAGAAGCATCTCTGGCGCTGAGTACACAGAGAAAGCCTCTCTTCCCCACTTGCTCCACCTGGAGATGAGATGGGAACTCTATGATGAGATGTGCCAGTTATTCCTTCAACCAGCTAGCCTGTTTCCCACATAGAGTAAATTCTATCTGGGTCAGCTGACTATCCAGCCCTTGTCTAAATGTCTCCATTTTCTCTTAAGCATTCTTCAAGGATTTACTGGACTTGGGAAATGTAAGGCTATTCCTCTTATGGGGGTTACATTAAAAAATAGAGAGAGAGAAGGAGAGAGAGAGAGAGAGAGAGAGAGAGAGAGAGAGAGAGAGAGAGAGAGAAGGAAACCCAATAAATAGGGAAAAATGAAATAGACTATTAGAGTAATGACCACTGCTGATGAAGTAATAAAAAAGGAAATCTGATAGGAAGTAAAGAATGAGTGTTGCATTTAGATAAAGTGATCCAGGAAAGTCCTCCTGTGTAGGGGCACTAGGACCCGAATGGTGAGAAGGACTCAAGGAGGCATGTTCTTAACTAGATCAAGGAGCAGAAAGAAGACCATTGTGTTGAGAGAGGAGTCAATATGGCTGAAGGTGTGAGAGCAGAAGATGTCAGATCAATTCGTTCCTCATAGGTCATAGGAGCTAGTTTAGATGTTATCGGAAGTGTGATAAAAATATTTGTACCTACCTATTCACTTATTTTGTTCCATGTGGTTAAATATTCTGTAATACTGAAAGTTCTTTTTTCTAGTGTTTTGAGCTCTACAGTCAAACTATTAGTCCCTATGTCTGTCAAGTTGCAAGAAAAGTGGAGAATCATAAAAAGAATTTTAATAAGATTTATTGACACTTGCAAATTGCAAGCTCTTGAGTGGCAAACTTTATTTCTTTGTAATACCCTTTACATTTAGGATAGAATAAAGAGTAAAGTCTTTTTTTCTAGATGACTATAATGAGGACTTTTATTTAATGTATCAGAAATTATACCATTATGAAGGTCCTATTTCCAAAGAGTGATTGCTAAAAGCCATGTTCTTTCTTTAAGGCATGTTTCTCATTTAAAAGCACTTATCTTGGCAGGAATGAATGAAATGGTTAAGGGAATTGGTGCTAATTAGGAATGAGGAGCTCACTAGATACTCTTGTTTCCTTTTTCTTCTTGGCATGCTTTCTATGAGTTTTATGCACACCATTGGTCTTTATTATAAATTCTTTACTGTTTTTGAAAACATATTTCAATTATATGTTGCTTTGATTTTTACAGCTTTATTTGTTTGATGTTTGTCTACTTAGGAGAAGTAAAAGTTTTGAAAGAACAAGAAATGTTGGGCTATTTCAATTAAGGCATAACATACCCAACAAAAAACTTAAAAAAAAACCACACACCACAAAACATGTCAGTGTTGATGTAAAAGAAACAGTAGCTCTGAGGTACATGTGTTCAAAAGTTGAGATTTGGTATGATTTCAGTTTTATTTTTACTTTGTGCTCTGCCTGTTCTTCATTAGGTACACAGCGAGGCCAGTGGGACACATGCTACACCCATTTTTATCCCTCCCAGAATTTTTTGGAACTCAACATTATTAAGATGTTTGGAAACAATGAGTTTTTGATGGTTGTTCCTAAACTTCTGGGGAACTTGATGAGGCTGTGATTGCTGTTGTGTTACTGCTCTTTATTCGCACTCATTAGGCATTCTTTGGGCTTTAGCATTGGCTTTAGTTTTCAGCTTTTGGATGTGATCCACTAAGAGGGTGCCCACCCTGTAAGTGATGAAGTGCCTTTGGTGATGTTTTCTGGAGCCAGCCCACTCTCATTGCGTAAGATGCAAGTGAATGAGCTAGATATTGTCTGTCTGGTTTTGGTATTCCCATAGTCCCTGGCTACAAATGAAAGCGGGTGTGTAGGGTTAGGAAACCTTGATGCAGGGTGATATTAAAACCTTGAGGAATAGTGAAAGCTCTCCATAGTTTACCCGTCCCCCCATGAGAAATGAAATCTACTAGTCAAGCCATGCTTCATCCTGAGTAGCTGATCCAAAGTAAAGAAGCAGAGGTAGAAATGATGGGCACTTCCCCTGATACAGCCATGGAAATAGTAGAAACTGCAAGTTTTATCTTTTGGAGTTTAGTGATTACAAAGGCAAGAGATGTTTATAGGAGATGTCATTGGTACTAAAATTATTGTATTAACCTCCAAGTATAATGTAAAGGACCTTTAGTAATATGAATGTTGAAGAATCAGTGCAATTTATTCTCTTTTCTTTTAACCCTTTCCTGCACAGTATTAAGGAAGGTCTTTTGTTTGTCTGTTTCTCAATCCAAATATGTGGAGATATAAGTAAACAGGAAGAGGACAATATATTTAGATTTTATTTACTTAGTGAAAAATTAGTTAGGAAGGGAAGGGGAAATTAGGAGAAGAGAAAAACTACAGATATAGGGAAAGACATTTTGGAGGACTTTGGGGAAAAAAGAAAGTAGGGTAATTGCTACATGGTGTGGAATTTGGGGAAGACCAGGGGTTTTAGGAGATTTTACTGTGTGAAAACATAAGGCGGCTTGCTGAATATTGTGAGATGCACTTTTCCATCAATTTCTTCGTATATGCCAACATTTCAGTAAAGGCATCTACATTTTTCTTCAACACTCGTGGAGCTAAAATTGTGCTGCTTTCTCATGCATCAGCATGCTGAGATGGGATCTTTCTATTTGACAGGCGTATAGATCAAGATTTTGATGGAAGAGCTTAAAGCACTATATCAATAAATTAGGTTATCCAGGTAAAATAGAATATGCAAAAATGATAATGTAACTTTCCCCTATTACCCCGCCATACAATAAGATCCTACCATATCTAGGGTTAGACAAAGTTAGCTTTACAGGTGTAAGTACAGGAATCAGTTTATTCTTGTATTATTATTTATTTATTAATTAATATATTAGTTGTAATTTTTATTAACTTACTTTTGCCCGTCTCTGTAGAATGCTTTGTAACCCACTTTTTCCTGTAGATATATGTATATGCTGGTATGATTCAGTGATTTCCATAAGAAGGTAGCATTACAATTGAGTAATTCATTCTCCTCTTCATGGACAGCCAGTTGTTTCCAAACACTTGCTTTTTTAGAAACGGTATTGCAACAGTACCTATTTAGCTAAACTTTTTGGTATATACTAAATTTTTATTTTGCTGGGACAAGAAATGATGCGAAATAAGTCATTTGGAAAGAAAAGAGTCAGATAAGTAATATCTAATGTTTTCTGGAACTGAAATGCCAAATTAATTGAGGCAAAGCAAAGAAAGAATCCAGGTATCTAGGAATAAAAATGAAGAGCTTCAGCATAGAAAAGTATAAAAATTAAGCCAGGAAAACGTAGAAAAGCATTACAAGATGAATCAAGAAAGGATTCCCAATCCTGGCCTGGTGTCTCGGTTGGAAGATCGTCTCATACACTGAAAGGTTGCAGGTTCAATCCCCAGTCATGGCATGTATGAGAAGCAATCGATCGATATTTCTCTCTCTTTTCTACTCTCTCTAAAATCAATAAACAAATTATCGGGTGAGGATAAAAAAAAGAGAGAGAGAGAAAAGTGTTCCCTGAAGTCTGTACTAGAAATGGAGCAGTGAGATGTAAACATGTTATAAGTGAAATAGACTGTATACTTGGTTCACATATATGCAAAGTAATGTAGTAATCAAAACATGTCAAGAATGAGAAAAAGGAGCTAGAAAAGATCCAAAGAAGGGTGATAGTTAAGGTCCATGAGACTCAAATTTTGTTTAAGAATGTATTCCAAGAATTATACTCTCACACTTTAAAAGCTAAAGACAAATAGCTTATATGGTTAAAGTTAAGAAGTCATGAAGCCAAGGGCGTGTGTGTGAAGAGAGACATATATCTATTTGCTTTCCATATTTCATAAAGCAAGAAACAAAGAGCAGACTTGAAACACCCTTTGAAACTTGATACTAATAGTTTTAAGAAATAAAGGGGAGATAGCAGTCTTTTACTAACCACAATTTGGAGATAGTATGTTTTGTATATTCTATGTATGTAAAATGTGCTTTCTTTTTTCATGTGTATGATGCATTATCCATATCAGCTAGGAATGTGTTGATCTATAAGTAAAAAAAATAATAATAATAGAGTGTTAAGGCCCTAACCAGTTTGGCTCAATAGATAGAGTGTTGGCCTATGGACTCAAGGGTCCCGGGTTTGATTCCGGTCAAGGGCATGTACCTTGATTGCGGGCACATACCCAGTAGGGAGTGTGCAGGAGGCAGCTGATCGATGTTTCTCTCTCATTGATGTTTCTGACTCTCTATCCCTCTCCCTTCATCTCTGTAAAAAATCAATAAAATATATATATTTTTTAAAAGTGTTAAGGCTTGACTATGCAACAAGAATGTTCTAGAATAGTGGTTCTTAAACCTAAGTGGGCACTGGAATCACTGGAAGGGCTTGACAAACACAGAGTGCCAGGTCCTAGCACCAGTGTTTCTGCTATGGTAGGCCAAGGAGAATAATGATAGTTTGTGTTTCTAACAAATTCATAGGTTCTACTGATGCTACTGGTGCAGGGACCATGTGTCCAGAAGCACCGTGCTAGAGTTGTAGTAGACCGAGGTCCAAAATGTAGTAAATGTCAGCAGAGTCAAGCAGGTAATGGAGATGATGAAATAGGATTGTCAGACAACAGGAAAACTGAAAACTAGAGATCTGGGAACACAAGTCCCTGCTGATGTGGACACAAGTCCCTGCTGATGGGGACAGCAGCCCACACGCTTCTGCAGATTGTATGCCCCGGCTTCAGTGCTGCTGGATGATCTGATTTCTAAAGGACAGCTGGAAATACACATTTCCTGTATAATTTCTCAATTTGCATATCTTGAACACTAACTAAAATATGATTTACATAATATGTGAGTCAACTAAATGTGTCTTCACACTGGATGTGGCCATATGGGTCACCTGTTTATTATTTTTTAAATATTCTTTTATTGATTTTAGAGAGAGAAGAGAGAGGGAGAGGTGGAAACATCAATGATGAGAGAAAGAACTCTGCTGCCTTCTACACAAACCCCCTACTGGGGATGGAGCCTGCAACCTGGGCATATACCCTGACTTGGAATAGAACCAGTAACCTTTTGGTTTATGGGTTAATGCTCAACCACTGGGCTAGAGTCACCTGTTTAAAACCTGTCCAATGGCTAAAGGTATCTCTGTCCATCCCACACCTTCACTCCCCCACTGGGTAATAACTCAAACCTGCATATGCATCTGCTTTGATTAAGGTGGATGTGGATGTTTTTGAAGGACTTCCTAGAGATACAGTCTTTAAGAACTCCTACATCTGTGTTTGGTAACAACATGAAAATAAAGTGTAGCTTTAAGATTATGTTTATTGCCACCTGTATTTCATCTGTTTTGATTTTTTTTTTCTCCTGGCCCCTTAACTGTTTTGAACAGAAAATTCTGGTAAATAGCCTCACTGCATCTGATAAATGTAAGGTATTATATATAACTAGAGATAACAATCTTCTCCTACCGTCAAAGTCTAATGCACCAGTCAAGTTAAGAGTTGATGCCAGTTTGGAAGCAAAGCTGAAGAAAACTTACTGATCCACATGAGTTGTGTACTTAGCCTTTTAGTTCTTAGCGTAGATTCACTTAAAATGTGCTACTATCTGGTCCTTTACAGATTCATGAATAACCAGTGCCAAAATATACCAAGAAAGCGTGTTAACACTTTATATAAAAGAATAAAATAAGTAAATTTCTGGTCAGTTTATCCATCTTCATTAATGATTCCTAGCAGGTTGTTTTGTTTTGTTTTGTTTTGTTTTGTTTGTGTGTGTGGTTTTTGTTGTTTTTTTGCTATACCTAACAAGTATCATCTAGTTATGAGAGGCTATTATACAAAATCATTAAAACATGCTTAACTGTACTGTGTTAATTATGCAATGATAAATTATTCTTTATTTCTTCATTAACAGCATTGTAGCAGTAGAATTAGCATTGTTTGTTCCTTTTTGAAGAAAAAAATTATTAATATTAAAAAATGAAAATTCTGGAAACTTAATGTTGTGGAATGACAGTTTTAATTTGATTTTTAAAATCCTATTTGCTGCTCCCCTCAGCTATAAAAGTTTAACCATTATGTCACTGTAATTACATCGACTATTTATCTCTCCTTCCATGGCTCGCTCTCGCTCTGCGCAACAAACGAAGGGCTGGCGTTCGACTGAAGCGAGATACCTAAGGGATCTTACTAAATCTTCTGCTAAATTGAATCTCATAATATAATTTAAATTTCTTCTTGTTTCACTCTCTGCTTTTGAATCATTTTACTATAAAGCAACAAGCAAGTCAGTAAATGCTTAGAGAGCATTGTGGTCAGGGCACTGTGGAATAGAAAATAGGAGGCAATCCAAAATAACATACATACATGTATTGCCCAGTAGTGTTGACAGTTTATCATGAAAGGTAGACACCTATATAATCAGCATAGAATATAATGTAATCATTGACGTGGGGTGGTGCAAAGGCAATATTAGGATGTAGAAAGGAAAATTATTCTGGCTAGATTGTTGAATGAACTTTCAGCCCAGCCTCCAACAGTAAAAACAATCACAATAATGACCAAGGCCATGGTGTGCTGAACATTTCCTCTGCCTATAAGAGCCTTCCATAGACTATGTCTTTACATCCTCGCAAGACCTCTCTGAGTGTGGTCCTGCATTCATCCCATTTCACAGTGCAAAAACAAGGGCGATTCTATTAGGTTAGGGCTTCTTAAAGTATGGCCTCACGGTCAGAAGTATCCGAGTTACTAGGGAACTCCCTGTACTCTCCTCATCCCAGACCTACTGAGTAGAAAGTTCTGAAAGTGGGACAGCAGTCTGTGTTTTGACAAGCTACCCAGGTGACTGATGTTCGCTGAAGTTCAAGAAGCACAGCCTTAGATAAAGAGAATAAAGGTGGCAAAAGCGTGATGTATGACATAGAGGCTATGATACCTGGCCATTGGTCCCATCTTTGCTGCTTAATGCACGTGTGACATTGAACATGTCATTAATGTCTTTAAAGATATAAACACAATTATGCAGCTTAACTATTTAATCTCATAATGGAGTGTCTGTTGCTATAACTCCCAAGTGGTCCTGAACATTTTAAAATGATGTAGGTCTTCAATATATGCCTGTTAAATTAATTTGTTTGACTCTAATCATGTTTGTTTAAGAGCCACTGAAAGTTGATAATCAAGGAACATATATTTCTGGAAGAAAATAAAAAATAAAAACCTAGTTTTGAACCTACTTGAACAAATGTGTTTACATCTTCATCATCTGTAAAATTGCAAGACATTTGTGGTTACCCCCTGTCACTGTTTTAAGCATTCAGTGAGATCACGCACATAAAGTTCTTAGCACAGGTCCTAATACGACATAACCTTTCAATAAATGATAGCTTTTATCATAGTGAATCCACCACTGTCATCAGCATCATCATTGTCATTGTCATCCCCATCCAGGTGAAGGGAGAAGCACGGATTAAGGGAAGGAGGAGGGAGTAGATGGTTTTCCCAAAGGGGACCATTGCTCTCTTTGGTGGCAAAAGCAAGTCACAAGTAATGAGTTGACATGTTAAGGCTTCAATATT
Organism: Myotis lucifugus; assembly: GCF_000147115.1. Taxonomy (NCBI): domain Eukaryota; kingdom Metazoa; phylum Chordata; class Mammalia; order Chiroptera; family Vespertilionidae; genus Myotis; species Myotis lucifugus. The sequence goes on from NW_005871220.1 coordinate 1,926,015, forward strand.
TATATCCTTCAAAACACTTATTTGACTAATCTTCCCCCACAGGGATTTGTGTGTGTGTGTGTGTGTGCACTTTCTTCCAACATGTATGCATGCAGCATTTATCCTGAATAAATGCTCTTTCTTTTTTATCCCCTGTAATTGTTCTAATTTGCAAGACACACAGGTTATCTCCCTGGACTAGACAGCCACGTCCCCGGGCCTCTCATTTCTTTAGTGTCCCAGGGAGGGTCAAACAGTGTCTATCCTGGAGTCACACATGAGCTTATGACTTGGGGCCAGTGACCCAAGGTTTCTTATCTTTAAAATGGGGATGATATTAAATTCAAGTGTTGTTGTTTTTTTAAATAAACAGGTTTATTGAGATATTTAATTTTTTTGGTGCCCAGTGAGTTAAAGAAGGCCCCCCAGTCATGGGTTTGTGAAATTCCAGCATGGTGTGACTTGGCAGACAGGGCAAGGAAGCAACAAGGTATAATTGTAAATTCTTCCCATTCTTCCTAGATAAAAAAGTGTGTGAGCGCTGGTGGTAGGTAGGGAGAGTGCAGGAGAGGTGAGAGGTGGAGGGACAGGAGACAGGTTGCTGTAGACCCAACCAAGAGGACTAAAGAAGATGTATTTTCTGGTCTCTAATAACTGCCCTGGAAGAGAATCCCAGGAACTTTTGAAGTACAATGCAAGGCTATGGGCTCCCGGAGTATTAAGATGCTCAACATACTTGTGTTATAATCCAGTTATATTACTTTGGGCAACTCATGTTCCCTTCCCTCTACCATTTGGTTAAGTAAATGAATGACTGACAGAATGAATGTAGACTTGTTAGCATGTGTGAGTGCTTACTCTGTGTGAGCCTCTGTGTTAATGCATCATAGGAATGGTCGTTCTGATTCCTTACAATACTAGCCTAGTAAAGTGAAGATGATGATTCTCATGATTTTGCAGAGGAGTAAAGAAAAACTGAGACAGGCTAAGAATTTTGCTTGGGAGTAAATAGCTAGTAAAAAGGAGTTCTAGCTGGAATTCAGAGCCCCGTGTGTGGACCTGGAGGTTGAACTCTTGAATGTTACCAAGAAAGAAAATAGCAGATGGAAGCAGATAATTAAGAGTGTCTTCACCTCAGACTAGAATTCTAAGGATGGACCCACCCATGGATTTTCACATATCCTACTCCGGTTTTAATCTACTTTCTGACAATTCCCCATATGCTAAAATCACAAAAATTTTTATAATCCTATCTTTATAACTTGAAAATATTTCTATAATGCCCGTTTTTATGCCAGCCTTCACCATTCTGGTGTCTGCTCTGTTGATGTATAAAACATTTAGGAATGCTGGGCAAGTCTGCTCATTTCAACAAAGAGCAAAATCATATTGTCATAGTTGGTGCTGCATATATAGCCACTAGGTCTAGGTCAAACACAGGATTCTTAGTAGCCAGGGTGCCTGTTTTAGACGGAACATTGATAGTCTCATGATTTTGATGGAGGATTGGTTTGAAAAAGGAGGCTGTATTTTTATGTTTTAGATATTGTCGTTTGTTTTCCAGAAGGCATGGAAAGATTGATATTTGGCTATAGGGCTAGCGTGGAAATGCTAAGCTTGTGAGCACATGCTCCTGGCCCAGGGGGACACGTTCTCTCCCACCTACACCCACCTGCTCAGCTTCTCTTGTTTTGTAAATCCTGATGCAGTAGACAAGATGGGGCACACTTGAAATAATTGGGCTGTCGCTGCGTACGGAACATATTCCAGAGTGATTTAGGAAATGTGATGGTTTGAGTAGTGTGTGTTTTGTTCCTCCACTCTGGGCTGTTTTCCCATGGAGTGTGTCACATCCGCCTCTCCCCTCTGGCAGCTGCAGAGGAGCACAAGCCCTCATGGGGGTCTGGGATAGGAATCCCTGCACTGCTGAATTTTCCCACACTCGACCCAAGCAAGCACTGAGTCAGATGTTTCCACCTGGATGTCTTCCCTACGCAGCGAGAGCCACGCTTCTGTCACCAGGCCACGTGTCTTTTCCTGTCTGAAGAATATTATGTCTTCAGCAGTTCATACATCTTGGGCATTTAATGTTGCCGACGTTTGCTTAGCAAGTCAAACTGGTGGACTTGTTAGCATCATCAAATTGTACCCAGGCATCTGGATGCCCAGGATACGTGCAAGGTCAGACAGAAAGTGTGTTAAGTAGCTTTTTCAGTCTAAGATTTTGCTCTTGGAAACAGCTAACTCTTATGTGAGCCAAGCAGAAAGGAAGATAATGAAGACTTCCCTGAGACATTGAAGCTACCATAACAAAACAAAAAGAAGGGTGGACAGGACCCCATTCTGAAGGGGTTTTGTAGGTGCTGGGATGTTGGGACTGTAGCATGGTGTTACCAAATAATTTTACTTCATGTAAGTTCAGGTGGAAGCTTCTTAAGCTTCTTAATGTGAAATTAACTCAAGTTGGGTTAAGCTGAAATGGGAAATTTATTCTCAGGGTATAGGACTGACTCTGTGAACCCAGCTGAAGAGTTAAACTCAGGCCTGGAAGGTACTAGAGCTAGTGTTGAAAAGTTGCATAAACTCTCCATCTGTCTCTCTGTATACTTCTCTCATTCTGCAAACTGGTTTCCATACCTGCTTGTCTGTTTATGGGAGGGGTTACTGACCTCACATCTCCCACCATGTACATGACAAATACAACTGCTGGAGGACCGTGAATATCAATGAACCTCTTCTTCATCTCCAGATATCTCCATAGTCCTGGAGAAGATACTCTGGCCCAGCTCGGGTCATGTGCTCACTCTGGTTCCTCTCCGGAGATACGCAGTCCGTGCTTGCCAAGTGACTGGATGAAGTGAAGTCCCAGTGATGGGATGTCTGACTCTTTTCCTATTCCAACCACCTGAGCCTTTCCTTCCAGCATCTCTTTATTACAATGGTCATTTATCATGATTGTGAAATTGCAAATTGTCACTAATCATCTCAAGGAGAGGTACAGAATTCTCCTGGAATCAATTTTAATTCAAATTTATTTTTTAAATCAAATCACAGGAAAACACTTGGGTATAGTGGAAAGAGGGTTAACTCAGAAAGAGAGGTCATGGAATTTACCGTGATTAAGCCTTGGCAAATCATTCATTTGTTTTTGAAGTGACTTCTTACTGGAGATGAAGTTTAATTTTCCAAAATTTAGGTAATAATGAGAGGTAGTTGAATGTAGAATACTTTCTAAGTTCTTGGCATTTGAGGTCATTTTTTATTGTTTTTTTCTCTGTTTTTATTTTTTTTTATTGCTTAAAGTATTACAAAGAGGTCATTTTTTACGTGTTGTTAGCAATCAATAGAATACATGGAAGAGAAACCAGAGGACCTGGCGTTTCTGGGTGAAATCTGGATTTTAGAGCAGATGCCTGCATTCCCATCCAATCTCTGCTGCCTTTATGCAATGTTAAGCCATGTGTCTCTATTTTATCTCTCATCTGTAAAATGGGGTTAGGGGTACCTAAATAAAATGGTTGTTGTGTAGTTTAGAGAGACAGTAAATATGAAGTCCTTAACATGGGACCGTGATTGGCTCATTTTCATTCATTTCAATAAAATGTTTCCGATACCCAGGTACATAGAAGATTGCTGTTTTGGCATAAAACTCATGCCAAATCAGAAAGTGGGAATGTCCTGTGATACATGCATGGCCTTTTATAAGTATGGACAATCTAATTCCATCTGCAATCTCTTCAAATAGGGTTTATAGCAAACATGTTCCTTTACTTGTTTACCCCTCAGTATATTTTGAGTTTCGCCTCTGCTCTGTGTCATTAGCCAATCCTACTGGCCAAATCAACCTGTTACTTTTAAAAATCCTGCTGTTTCCATAAAAATGTTATGAAGTTGTATTGGTGTCCACATAGAACATTGCACGTTGTCCTGCTGGTGCTGGGAAGATACTTGATCTATTCTGACTGACACTGGATTTTTGTGTGTGCCCTTCTTTTGTTGGCATGCCCATTTATCCTTGGGTCCTTAGCCATCGTTCCCAACAATCCTGACTACTTAGGGTTTCTAGCAACCTCTTTTGAGGATCAATATGAATTTAATAAGCCTGGGCTTCTTTTTCCATTTCCAGGATATATAGAAAGTGTATCTTTAGAAAGCAGGGTTTTGATGACTTCTTTGAGCCTTTATTCTTTTCTCCACAAAAGTGACCCTCCGTTTTTATCACCGAAGGTAAGAAAAAAGCCAGATTCACTTTCTAGGTAGCTGCACGAGAACACACACATTGCATGGCATGAGGGATGTTGGTAATTGCTTTGGGAGGGAACGTTCCCCTCTCAAAAATCAGAAGCTACCTCTGTGTTTCAGGCAGTTCATCATAGCTGTCTTTCCCCTGCAAAGGCTTTTATCCACATGTATGGACGAGTTTACACTGTTGTAGCATCTGATACTATATTAGACAACAGAGGGTTGTAGGCAAATGGGAGAGACTTTCATTTCCTTGAACCTCTGAGTGATTACAGCATTATGTTTCTGGTGAATGGCAGTGCTAATGGCTGTAAAAATATAATGATATACCTTGAGGGATCATTAAGAAATGCAGGAATGCAAGTACATAATTTTGAGATTGATGTCATCGAGTTATTTTTAAATGCACATGAAAATGTTGTATCAGGCTCTTGCATTTTCAAACCTTCTCTTGCATATCACCTATTGATTTACCACCAAAATACAACAGTAAGCACAGGCTACCAAGGGTCCTTTTCATAAAGGTTTGTCTAAATGAACTCTTAAGGTGTTCCCCAAGTTCTTGCTCCTTAGCTGTTGTTGTTTTTTGTTAATCTTTAGGAACTTTTATTTTTAGACTTATGGAGGTATAATTAACCAAGGCAATTGTAACCTATTTAAAATGTACATCATGGTGATTTAATATATGTATACATTGTGAAAGGATTCCCTCATTTAGTTAATTAACACATCCATCTAAATACCCCTTTTAGCCACAATTAATATGAGCTGCTCTTCGGGGGTTTGTGTTCTGCTGGATCTTGAAACTTGAACTATCAACATTTCTGGTCATTTGGTAAATAAATTATTGTCTTCTATCTCATACATGTAAAAAAAAGATGGAGATATTAAAACAAGAAGTGATATAAAAAATAAATAAGGTGATGTCATCATTGGTGCTTCTAATATTTACAGACAAACCTCCATGCCAGGAAATAATTAGCAAAGTAATAATTACCAGGAACATTCAGGCAAGAACTAAAAACATTGTGCAAAAAGGTCAACTGTCAAACTATTGTCACAAGAGCAGTTAACTTACAAGTCTATCTTCTCAAGAGAAGCACAGCTTTGACTTGTATAGCCTATGAAATTATATCAATTTTATAACAGCGACCTCCTAAATATAAGCAATGTCCTCTAGTTACACTGTACTGGCTAGTGCCCCCACACGAGTCCACCATGAATGTCTAGTGCTAATTCAACATCATCACAAAGGTTGTGCTTAGGTTGTCTTCCTCTTCTGGGAGATCCTTGGTGAGGCATGGTTATTTTCAAGCTAATAATTGGCCAGAATTCCAAACTTCTTGCATTTGGTTGCTCCCTGTCTACACCTAGCCAGGGTTGGCATACTGATGCCAGAGAGTCAATCAATCTGTTTGGCTCATTGTTTTTTGTTTGTTTGTTTGTTTGTTTTATAAATAAAGTTTTATTGGAGCAGACATACCTTTTCACATTAGTATTTCATCTGCCTGCTTTTGTGCTACAGTGACAGAGCTGAGCAGTCGCAACAGACCCAATGATGTGGACAAAATTTACTCCCTGGATCTTTACAGATGTTTGTTGACTATTGGCATGTTGCCATGCCAGGTCTCAGCACATACTTTCCAAAACAGAAAGATGATTTAAAGTAGGTCATTGATTCTGACTTCATGTCCTATCTATAGCCAGCTCCCAGTACTGATTTTTCAAATAATTTTCCAAACAGCAATATTTATTTTTTATTTTCTAGGTAAGGAAGCAGAGGCTATTTTGAAAGAAAGCACTTACATTGTATTCGTTTGACAAAGCAGAATCAAATTTGTCACAAAATTCATATGAAACTTCTTATGTAAATCCTGAAAATTAACAATAGACTTGAAAAATATGTTCAGGACAGTTAAACACTAAGAGAGACAAAAATGGCCTAAGGCTTTTAAAATATTTTTCTCATTTTATTATTATTATTATTTTTTTTGCTTTCAGATGCCTCTATGTAAATACATAGCTTTTTTAAAAATCTGTTTTTATTGATTTCTTAGAGAGAAAGAGAGAGGGAAAGAAACATCCATGGGAGAGAAAATCATAATCATTGATCAGCTGCCTCCTGCATACCCCCTATTGGGGATTATCGATCCTGCAACCTGGGCATGTGCTCTGATTGGGAATCAAACTGGTGACCTCTTGGTTCATAGATTGAAGCTCAACCACTGAGCCACACCACCTGTTTAACAAAGCTTTATTGGGTGCTCTTTAAGGCAGGTTCTCTGCCAACTCCTAGAAATAGATTGCTGGCAGGAGACAAGGTCCCTGCCTTCAAGGAGCATCTCAGATACAGAGCAAATGTTCTCCTTTTCATCATCCCTTTCTGGATTTTGCATCACATCAGTCCTTGCACCATGTCATCACTGAAGTAAATCTTAAATGAGCATTATTTGCTTCCTCATAATCCTATATAATAAAAGCCTAATATGCTAAGTGTCTGGTCTTCCGGTAGGCCATTCAACCAAATAAAATGTAATATGCTAATGACATGCTAAGGCACTCAACCGCTTGCTATGACATGCAATGACCACCAGGGGGAAGACGCTCAATGCAGGAGCTGCCCCCTGGTGGTCAGTGCGCTCCCACAGGGGGAGCACTGCTCAGCCAGAAGCTGGGCTCATGGCTGGTGAGCAGAGCAGCAGTGGCAGGAGCCTCTCCCGCCTCTGTGGCAGCGTTAAGGATGTCCGACTGCTGGCTTAGGCCTGCTCTCCGCCAGGAGCTGGCCTAAGCAGTCAGTCAGACATCCTCTAAGGGCTCACAGACTGCAAGAAGGCGCAGGCTGGGCTGAGGGACCCCCCCTCCCCCAAGTGCACTGGTCCTCTAGTAGTAAAATAATAGATAGAAAACATTGAGTCTATCTCCACATACACATGCAAGAAAATTCATAACTAAAATGAAGAATGTAGATTGCACTGGAAATCTTTTTAGGTGAGGGCATGGAGCACAAAGTTGGCATCACCCAGATAGCATTCATTCTCTTTCTCCCTCTCTGAATGCACCAGTTTTGCATACTCCACGCACACATGTCTAAATTTCTCTGGTTCCAACCCCTGCACTTGCCTCCTCTCACAAGACCTTTCTACATGACCAGAATCAAAACCTTTATTGTGCAGAGTAATTTAGACTCATCCCAGTTCCTCAAATTCAACATTTCCAAATCCAGCATTTAGTACCTGCAAACAACAGAATTTCCAGTCACCAGCACCCACCTTTCTGGACAGATAGGGAATTAATTATGAACAACCAAACCTTTTCAGGGCACTTTCTCCTGATTGCAGGTGTTATTTCTATGATGCACTTATTTTTTCCTGTTTACAATACAGAGCAAAATGTATCTTCTTTGTAAGAGGATGGGTGATGTTAGAGCATCTCCGTTTCAGATTTTTGGTTTTAGTGAAACTGTTTCCTGAGGCAAAGATGGAATACTAAATGGGGATATTAGTATCTGTGTGTTAATCCTCACAAAGTGCTTCAATACCAACCCTCTATTGTTCAGACATGCTGCCCACCCCCTCCCCCCAGCAGATATTATTTGGAGTAGCAGTACTTGTACTTTGGGGATCATGTAATAACGACTACAGCAATTTTTGATGGCTAGATGCTATTCATGGTTGATAGTAGTGATGAGGTGGATGGTGGTGGGGATGAAGCCTGTCACAGTTTGAGGATAATCTAGTACTATTAGGAGATACACATATCTCATTTTAACATTCTTACATTAACCCTTCAAAATAGGCATCTTATTCTCATTTTCCAGATGTGGAGACTGAGGCCTGTCCCTCTCAACTCTTCATGAGGTGTCTAATGTCACTCACTCTCCTTTGTTTCCATTGCCCACAGTGTAGAAGAGGCACTCACCTATACTGGTCAACGGATTGGAAGTTTTTCTTATGGAATATATCAGGAGTGTGATGTAGTTAGTGACTTTCATGAGGAAACTGCCTTGGACTGAGGGACTGGGATCTCATTTATAAATTCAATGACCCAAAGGGACATGATACAACGTCTGATACCACCCTTTTTCCTGAGTTACTCTTTTTGTAATGAAGGGAGGCCTCAGAGTCAGATATCTCTCAGTCCCAATCTTGGCATGAATACTTACCAAGTGTGTGGTGTTAGCAAGTCACTTAGCCTGCCAGAATTTTCATGTTCCCATCTCTGAAACAAGCACACACAAGGAGACCCGTGTTGCAGGATTGTGCAATTAGTGGACACTTACACAAGGAGCCCAACTCGAGGCCTGCCGTGTTGTAGGCATTCATACATGGGAGCTTGACTTGACAGTGATTCTGACTTTGATGTGTTGCCTAGAAGCCTGTGGCCCCTATACTCTCTCTGATGATCTGCTAGGCCTTCTGTGTCATATACAAGGAGGCCCCACTGGACAGGGTAGGGAGAAGGGCTCTCCTTCATTGGATTTTGTGGCTGCAGGCTCATGTCTGCTCTGCTGTCTCTATGAGCTCTGCATAGTGGGAGGAGGAGAGGGGAGGGGCTATCTTTCTGGTTACAGTAACTTAGCCAGTGCCTAAGGTACAGCCATCTGCTGCTCTCAGGAGGCACAGGGAAAAGTGGGAGGTGAGCAGAGGGGGGCATGTAGGGAAGGTGGAGCTGAGGAGGCAAAGGCTCCAGTGAATTTCCACATGTTGCACTGAAATTTTAGCAGCAGGTGTAACCATTGTAATTTCTTGAATGTTAAACAGTTTAGACTGGAAAGGGGGCAAAAGGCATGGAATTAGACTAAATCTGACAGAGACTTTGTTGTTGTTGTTAATCCTCACCCAAGGATATTTTCCCATTGGGTTTTAGAGAGAGTGGAAGGGAGGGGTAGAGACACAGAGGGAGAAACACGTGAGAGAGACATATCGATTGGTTGCCTCCTGCAAGCCTCCCATTCAGGGCTGCAACCTAGGCATATGCCCTTGACCAGAATCAAACCCAGGACACTTTAGTCTGCCAGCCAATGTTTCATCCAATGAACCAAACCAGCTGGAGCCCAACATAGACTTTTGACTTTTCATTGCTAATCAGGAATAAGAGTATCCACAAGCACACAAGCTTGCACTACGATGGCAAATCTCTAGACATGTAGGGTGTGTTTCGTTCCGTCATGGCTCTTGTTCACTGAGACTGCGAGCACATAGACATGTCCTCACATTTCCCGATTCATGGAATTCAGAGACAGCAGATCCCAATTCCACTGTTATCATTTCCTGTGCAGATGGCTCCAGGGACCCCCAACAGATTCTAAAAGGCTCTGATGCCAGAGAGCAAAATACAATTGTGAATTTACTTATCCTTTTTGGCTCCGAACATTAACCAGAGTTGGCTTTTTATCCCCAGACATAACAGTATAACTGCACAGGGGAACAGAAAACAAATCGCCTTTGACCTCTTATTTACTAGTGCATTAAATTATGGGGGCGCTCTCTTCCACTTTTGTAGATTTTAAAACAGATTTTCCTTGGTCCACCCAGAGGCCACAGGGGTATTCTGTCTCTAGATATTTGGAGTGGATCCATGTTCAGATTTGCTCTTGGATGTTTCTAAGAGGAGAAACTAAAATCTCTGGGTACACACTTTGCTTTTCATGCTAAGTCCATCTGAGCCTGACTTGAGGGTCTGGGAAGGCCAAGTGAGTGAGACCCCAACTCCTCTTCCCCTTTCTCAGCTCCTCTCTCTGTTATGAGTGGCGTTCTGTTATTACATTTTATTTGGTGTTGAAATATTTTGAAATAAACCACTTTTATAGAAGGCTTCTAATACACAGGAAAGAATCTGTGAAGGCACTGTTTTTCAGTTGACTTAGCATTTCTGCTTTTGGTAAGAGCAGAATTAGCAAAGGAGTCAAGGACAAAGGGCTCAGACCTTATCCATCACATCTTTTTAAACATGGCACCTACAATATCTAAGAAACAAGTAGACAATCTAGTCCACATGCCATCAGAAGGAAGAAAGGTATTCCACAGGAGCTTTCTGATTAATCTTTTTAACTATTTCACTATAAACATGCTCATATAATGAAACTTTTTATCGGATTTCGGAAATACCTGTGACATCAGCTCAAATTCAGAAACAAAAAACTGATTCACATGTACTGACTCTTTGCCCACTCCCTTCTGGACAAACTTCTTCAGTGATTTCCCATCACTTGAATTCGGGGTGTGAGGTGGACACATTGACCTATTTTCAGAATGGACAGAGTCCCGATTCATCTGGGTATCTGGAACTGGCTGGCTTTTCTAGCAATAAACCTCCCAAAGATCTACAGCCAGTTTATAAGATTTTATATATATATATATTAGAGGCCCAGTGCACATTCGGGGGTCTCTCAGCCTGGCCTGTGCCCTCTCGCAGTCCAGGACAATCTTGGGGGATGTCCACCTGCCAGCTTAGGCCCGCTCCCTGGGGGATCGAGCCTAAGCTGGCAGTCAGACATCCCTCTGACAGCCTGGGAGACCTTAGGGGATGTCCAACTGTGGCTTAGGCCCGCTCCCCTAGGCTGTTAGTCGGACATCCTTAGCGCTACCGAGGAGGCAGGAGAGGCTCCTGTCACCACCACTGCACTCATAGCCATCACCTCAGCTTGTGGCTGAATGGAGCTCCGCCTGTGGGAGCCCACTGGCCACCATGGGGCAGCTCCTGCGTTGAGCATCTGTCCCCTGGTGGGCAGTGTGCATCATAGCAACCAATTGATCCCAGTCATTCCATGTTAGGATCAATTCCCATATTACCCTTTTATTATATAGGATTCAAGCACAATGAAATGATGCCCGGAGGGTCAGAGATCAGTGATGAGGGTGAGGCAAACTTTGACAGTAATTGGCCTCAGTATAATGGTAATAGTAACAGCTCTCCATTTGGATGTGCCCAAAATTTACCCAGGCATCATTCCCATATTTACATACCCAAACAGGTCCACTCACATACACAATCACATACAAACACATCTCAAATGGGCTGTCAGTGATTAACAAGTCAACCCCCTTAAGTAGTAGGATAAGCTGAAAAGTTAATAGTGAACAGTGTTACAGCTCATAGGATTAGTTAATTAGACAAAGGCTTGCAGGCAAGATCTCTGTAGTCTGTTCTGCTAAAGTGATGGAACCCACTCAGGCAACTGATGAAAAAAGCAGTGTGAACCCTCTTCAGGAGAGGAAATGTGGAGAGTGACAGAATCAAGCCTCAGCCGAGCAGGGAAGAGCTGACAGAGGCCCCGCCGTCCGGCAATTGCCATTTGTCAGTGCTGGAAAAGGCAAAGGCTTAGGGAAAAGGTTTATAATTTTGGTTACCATCTTTCCCACTGCTTCAAGGCAATTTTAATTACTTTGTAAATTCAGCCTCTAAACTAGCATTTCCCCACATGAATTGTTGACCTTCACATTCAAGGACGACTATGCAGAGTGCTTTGTCCATCGTAGGTAATACATGCATTTTATTAGATAAAGGATAGATATTTAACCATATTAGGATAAAAACCAACATATTATGATTGTAGAATTGTCTTCAGAAAAATAGGTTGGCAAGTGCTGCTTCTTCTGTTGTAACTGGCCTTTTATAATCTTTACCAGGGGATGCAGCATATTTTTTCCCTTTATACCCAAAGTCACAAATGTAATGACCTATATTGGCCAACCAGGGGGTTGAAATAAGTGACGCTGACTGGCTATAAAATCAAAAGGAGTAGTAAAGTAATAATAATAGTAATAATAATAATAATAATGGAGAGTACATGCAGAGCTCAAAATTGCAAGTGACCTCCTGGAAAAGGCATGTGCACTACAGTCAACTTCTACAAATGACAACATCTTGCAAACTACTACAATATCACATCCAAGATTTGCCACTGATGCAGCCAAGACACAGGAAATCTCCATCACCCCAGGATTTCTGCTGTTGTCCATTTAGAGCCATACTCACTTCCCTTCCAGTGGTTCTCAACCTTCCTAATGCCGCGACCCTTTAATACAGTTCCTCATGTTGTGGTGTCCCCCAACCATAAAATTATTTTCATTGCTACTTCATAACTGTAATGTTGCTACTGTTATGAATCGTAATGTAAATATCTTATATGCAGGATGTACTTTCAGGGGTCGTGACCCACAGGTTGAGAACCTTTGCTACACCCTCATACCCTGGCCACCATGAACCTGTTGTCATCTCTATACTTTTCTCATTTCAAGAATGTCATATGAAGGAGCCTATAGATTGTAACCTTCAGGATTGGCTTTCTCACTGAGCAGTATTCTCTAGATAGTCATCCTGATTTTTATGTCTATCAATAGTTCATTCCTTTTTATTGCAGAGCAATATTTCATTTCATGGGTGTACCGGAGTATTGTTTAACCAGTCACCCATTGAAGGATATCTGTGTTGTTTCTGGTTTGGCTCTATTGAAAAAAAAACATTCTGCTACAAACATTTGTGAACATATTTTTGTTTTTATTTCTTTGGGAGAAATGCCCAGGAGGGCAATTACTGAATTGTAAGGCAGTTGTACATTTAGTTTTTGGTGGTGTTGTTTTTTTAACTGCTAAACTGTTTTCCAAAGTGGCTGTGCCATTTCACATCTGGGGCAGCAATGCATGAGTGATCTTCATTTTTTTCACCTCCATGCTAGTACTTAGTTTATTATTATTATCATTAATTATCATCATCATCATTATTTTAGCCATCTCACAAGTCCATAGTAATATCTCATTGTGGTTTTAATTTTCACTTCTCATGGCTAATAATTTTGTGCATCTTTTTATGTGTTATTTGCCATTTGTGTGTACGATTTGGTGACATGTCACTTCATGTCTTGTCTATTTTTAAATTGCATTGTTTGGGTTTTCTTTACAGTTTCAAAAATATATATATTCTCAATATTTGTCCTTTATCTGATATACTGTTTACAAATAGGTTCTCTCGGCCTATATTTTTATCCTCTTAACAGGATTTTTGCAGAGCAGTTTCTCAAACATTTTTTATGTTATATTTTCATTTTTCTTTACTTTATGTTTTGATTTTGCTTAGACCTACTTCTTTTACCCATGAATTATTTAGAAAATTTTTGTTTAGGTTTCTAGTAGTTGAGATTTTCTTCTCTTTTTGCTAGTAATTCTAGTTTGATCCCATTATGGTAAGAGAACATACTCTGTATGATTTCCATTGCTTTAAGAATTCTGATGTTTGTTTTATGTTCCAGACTATTATCTGTCTTGATATGTGCTCCCTGGCCACTTACAAAGGCTATATAACCTGCTGTGGTTTGGAGGAATAGTCTATAAATGTTGAGTAGACCTTGTTGGCTGATGGTTTTGAGGAGGTCTTCTATATCCTTATTGATTTTCTGTCTAGTTGTTTATTAATTTTGGGGTCTCTGATGTTGAAACCTCCAAATATAATTGTGGATTTATTTATTTTTCATTTCAATCTATTATTTTTTGCTTCACATATGTTGTAGCTCCTATTTTTTGGTGCACACATATTTAGAATTTCTATTTCTTCTTGGTGGATGGGTCCTTTCATTATCATGTAATGCCCTCTCTGTTTCTGGTAATTTTCTTTCCCTAGGAAGTCCACTTTATCTGATCTATCTATATATATATATATATATATATATATATATATATATATATATATATAAAAGCCTAAGCGACCGTTGCGACCGGTTGACCAAACAACCGGTCAGCTGGTCACTATGATGTGCACTGACCACCAGGGGGTAGATGCTCAGCACAGGAGCTGCCCCCGGTGTTCAGTGTGCTCCCACAGCCAACTTCCTGTGCTGGCCAATCTCCCACGGTCCCTCCCCCTGGCCAGCCAACCTCCCATGGCCCCTCCCCACAGCTGGCTGGCTCGATCATCCCCACTCGGCCCCAATCAGGACTGGGCGAGATGGCCCCGATCAGCCCCGATTGCCGGCCAGGCCAAGGGACCCCACCCATGCATGAATTCGTGCACTGGGCCTCTAGTGTTAATATAATTGTTCCTGTTTTTTTATTAATGTTTGCATTAAATACCCTTTCATCAGTTTTACTCTCAACATGCCTACATTGTTAAATTTAAAGTGACTTTCTTATTGACAGAATAAACCTGGATTGTATTTTTAACCAACTCTGCTTTTTCATTTGCGTATTTAGACTACTCACATTTAATGTAATTATTGCTATTTTATGGCTTAAGTTTGACATTTTACTTTTTTGTTCTCTTGTTCTTTCTTTTTTCATCTTTTTACTTTCCTCTTACTTATTGAATGTTTTTGTTACATTATACATACATATTTTATCACCATTCACTGGTCTCATCCTTTTACCAGTTCAAATGAAGTGTGGCAACTTTCTCCTTTATGTCTCTTTATCTTTATCCATTTGCAATACAATTTCTTAAATATGCCCTCTACATAAATTTAAAATCTCATCAGCCAGTGTTATAATTTTTACTTCAACCATCAAAAATAATGTGGAAAATGTAAAAGGAGAAAGTCCATTGCATTTATTTATATTTTTGCTTGCCATGGTTTTTTCCCCCCTGCATGATGTCCCAACAATTTTCCCTTAATTGTTTCCTTTCTGGTTTAGATAACTAATTTTTGAACCATTCTTTTACATGAGTAGTATTTGAACTATTCTCCCTTAATCTGAGAATTTCTTGTTTTCTTCTGCATTCTAGAAGGATATTTTCACTGAATATAGGATTCTGGGTTGAAAGATCTTTCCTTTCAACAATTGAAAAGTATTTTGTCATTTCTTTATAGTCTCCATGTTTCCATGGTTTCTAATGAGATATCTACTCTTATAATATATTGCCTTTCCCTGTAGATAAAGTGTCAGTTCTCTCAGTGCTTTCAAGATTTTCTTTAAGTTTTCAGAGTTTTGATTATGATATATCTTGATATGGATGCATTTGGATTTATCTTGTTTGTGATTTATTCAGCTTCTTGAGTGTTGCTTTATGTCTTTTGCAAATTTGGATATATTTAGCTGGGCTTTTAGCACTTTCTCACCCCCTCTCACTTTGTACTTTCCTTCTGGGACTCTAACAATATAAACACTAGGTCGTTTGTTACCATTCTAAGGGCCCCAAAGCTCTGTTCATCTTTTTCTCTTTAGTCTGTTAGTCTGTTTCTTAATGTGTTGTAAACATTGGGTAATATCCATTGTTCATTTTTTTTTTCAAATTCCCTCATTCTGTCTTCTATCCCTCATTCTCCTTTTGAGCCCATCTATTGAGGATTTTTTGTTCTCTTGTTTTGGGGGTGTTTTATTATTATTTTATTTTTGGTTACTTTGATTTTTGGTTCTAAAATTACCATTGGAGTTTTCTTTATATCTTTCATTTGTTTGCTGAAACTTTCTGTGTATTTTTTTTAAATAAGATTTTCTATTGTTTCATTTTCACCCATAACTGCTCATTGAAACATTTTTATAGCAGCTTTTAAACCTATTTCAAATAATTCTAGAATCTTTATCATCTCAGTGCTGGCATCTATTAATTGTATCTTTTTATTCAGTTTGAGATCTTCCTAATTGTTGGTATGCCAGGTGATTATTTTTTAATTGAAAAGTAGACACTTGGATATTATGAGATTCTGGATCTCATTTAAATCTCCTATTCCAGCTGATTTCTTCTGACACTGCTCTGTCCGAGAAGAGATACCCATCTCATTATTGCTAAGTTGGGAAAGAAGTCCAGGTTCCCCACTCAGTCTTTGTCAGCACCCAAGCACAAGGTGCTGTTTGTAAGGAGCTGGGTGAGGTGGATGTGGGCGTGCTGGCTCCTTACTAGGCCTGCACTGATGCCTCCTTCAGTGAAGAGATAGGAGTACCTTATCATTCCTCCCCACATGGCATCTACTGACACAGTAACCACTAACAAGGAGACAAAGGACTCATTACCACTGGGAGAGAGTGGAAGTCTTGACTCTCCACTAGGTCTCCTCCTACACCACCCCTACAGAGAAGGAGAGAGGTACCTTGTTACTACCCAGTGGTGTGCAAGCCCAGGCTCCCCATGGAGGAAGAAGATGGCCTCATTCCTTCCTGGGAGGGATGAAAGTCCTGGCTCCCTTCTCTGAAATTACCTTGATGGTACTGGGAGTGCCTTCCTCCTTCCTCAGCAGCATGGAAATGTAGGGTCCCCACCTGGCTTTTACTGGCGAAGATGGGGATGGGGCTACAGTTTTCCCCATGTGGTTTGGCTAGAGTGAGGTGGCTACTATCTCAATGTTTATCTCTTGTTAGGCTGCCCCTTTCATAGCTTTTTGACTAGAGGGAGGCAGCTTTTGTCCTCTGTGTCTATTGATGTTCCTGGGTTGCCAGTGTCTTTAGCTACAAATCTGGGATATACTGGTACAAGGCAAAAAGAAATCCCAGGAACTCACCACAGTATTGTTCCTTAGGTCCTGAGGGCCCTAGTGTATCTGCCTCTTCTTTCCACTTTTCAGACAACTCTTCTTATGTTTGTTTTAATCATTTATTCTTCAGCAATGCCCAGGGTTTTTAGCTGAACGTATTGGGAGGAATAAGTAAAAGTAAGTTTATTCCATCTTTCTGGGAGCAGAACTTTTTAAACAGCCTAATTTTTAATGATAAGCTATAGATCCACATCCAGATTTTAATATAATATTTCCAGGCCCATCTTTTTTTAAACATTGAAAAAAATTAAACAACAGGCAGGCTAAATGCAAAATGTCTATAGGCTAGCAGCCTGTATATTCTACTCAGTTTCCTAGAAATTTAGCTTTTAGTGACTAAGATTTGTCATGTTTATCTCATTATATAAAAAAAATTGCTATAATTTGTCTGGATGTGACATTGCTGACAAACTTAACTATCAAGGGCATAGCCAAGAAAGAGGAATTTAGCAGGAAAAGATCACTGAGCAACCAAATTAGACATCAAAATGTCCAAACAGAAAAGTTCTTGTACTTTATAACTAGGTAATAAGCCTTCAGGCTTTTTAAATAAGCCTGTAAATCAGAGCATGATTTCAAAAAATAAAATAAAATCACATACCCACACGTAATAGAGAGTCAGCCCGCTTTCCCAAGCAGGATGCAAATTAGAGGAGATGGGACTTCCTGAGTCAGGAACACTGAAAACATTAAGGAATAAAAACTTACAGTGAACAGGAGAGAGGAATATTATAAAACCCACTCAACACACCCAATTTCCCCCAAAACTACGTGTGGCTCTTGGTGTTGGTGCAGTCGTATAACCTTCCATAGGTGCTGAACACCCTCCTTTTCTGGCTTGTAGTTCAAGTATCAAGTTTTATAATTAGAACTTTGAGATTCGGGAATTTATATTATCATCTCCATCCTCTAATGCAAGTCTGTGAACTACTTAGCTAAGAGAAAAAAACAAAATGTTAATCTTTCAGAGAAGGAAAAAAAAAACACCTTCTTCCCATAGGTCCCTACAGTGTGTTAGACAGCCTATTGGGAGCTTTACCGTAGGATCTGTTTCAATTTTTACTAAAACGCTATGAGGTGAATACTATTATTTTTCATTTTCACTGACTGGGAAACTGAGTTTGAAAGGCCAGGAATGATTTCTTTTATAAGGGCCTTGGCTGGTCAGCGGCCATGGTAACATTGGCATCCAGTCCAGGCTTCAATGGCCCGGCTCTTAACCAGCCTGTATTACGGATTCTAAAATGTTGACATCACTTGTTGGAAATCACAGGAGATGATTTTAACATTCAGAGATTGCATTAGTGTTAAGACATTTGAATTAACTCTGCACAGAAAAGAATTCCATGCCCACAGTTACTATGTGTGTCCTCAAAGCAGGTCCTGGGATCTTGACTGGGACTCTCCAAGCTGCTTCTCAATGTCCTGAGTCAGGAAAAACTATTAGCTTTTTTTATATAAGGGGCTGTGGCAGCCGCATGGGTGTGCTTGGTGTTGTTTGCATCACCAAACAGACTTGTCCATGATAACAGGAAGTATGTGATAAAATGTACAAGTGGTATAAATGAATTGAGTTCCCCGGGATGCAGAAGGCCCTCTTGGTGTGAAAAGACAGGGAGGGACTAGGTGCCTGCTATCTTGGGAGAGATGCCGTCCGCTTTGTGTGTATACAGGCTGGTCCGTTGGTATACAAAGACATCCCACTACAGGGTGTTGAAGAAGCACAGAAGAGCAGAGAGGCTCAGAACCACAGATCTGCTCCCCAAGTAGTTCCTGACACATCAAGGAATCAGAGAGCCACAGTAGCCTAGAGAAAAATCAGTACCCTGGCTGCACTGTCCATTTTAATTCAAATCCTTATTTGTCCATTCTGTCCAGTCCCTGGCCCTGTAGTCCATACTATTTTCATGGCCCATGAAATCAATAAGAACCTGCTGTTTGGAACGTGGAGGCATCTCAGCGTTCCTGTTGTATTTGCTAAGCAGAAGGCTAGTGTTTGCCGAGTGATGTTGGGCATACACACCCAGGGTGTCAAGTGGCAGACTGTGGGGCTCCCTAGTTGCCAGTTTATATGTTAGAGAGCCTCCCTTCCATCACTTTCCTGTTTTATACAGTGCTCCTCCCCTCGTTTCTTCCCTGCAATGGATATCCCAGCAATGAACACGATGGGTGGTGGGTTCAGGTTGGGGATGAAGTTGTTGGGCCAGTTAGAACTTTTGTCAGCAAGCTCTCCAGTTGGTCGATAACCAGGAAGAAGAAGTAACCAGGTGTGTCCAACACAAAGATTTGCAAAGGAGAGAAAACTGACTAGGACTCACTGAAGGCTTATTAAAGGAATTGGAGGAAGATTGTTTGCATGTCAAGAATGCCTTACACTATCATTCTCCAGTCCCAGCCAGGCAAGCTTAGGTCAGTCAAGTTGATTTGGTATCTTTGCAAAGCATCAAGAGCGTATATTTATGCCTCATATACTTTTTTTAATTTTTGTCTCCCCCAACTCTTCTATAGCAAAAAGAATATAATTAAAGAATGATAAAATCAGTCTTGCTTTCAACTGCTTCATAGTAAGATCTTGCATGAGAATGACAGACATATCATATCATCGGTGCACATAGAGAAAATCAAAAGATGACTTATTTTTGCTATTACCCCCCCCCCAAATCTATTAAACAGCAAGAAAATTAATTTACTGTATCGAGTTCTTCTATTTAGGCCGATGGTTTAAGTATACATTAAGCATTTGCAGGAGATTATGCGGCACTGACCAAATTTGCCTTTTAATGTTGTTATCTGAGTCAGAACGTGAGTCAGAACGGAAGGCAGCATTTTCTTATAATCACTGTGTTGTTTGTTTCCTTTGGTGTGCTTAGGTAGCCACGTGACCCGTGCCAACACTCAGACCTGACTTTCCTGAAATCATCAGCGCTCTGCCTGATCTGCAATAATGGATGTGAAGGACCGGCGACACCGCTCTCTGACCCGCGGGCGGTGTGGCAAGGAGTGCCGCTACACCAGCTCCTCGCTGGACAGCGAGGACTGCCGCGTGCCCACGCAGAAGTCCTACAGCTCCAGCGAGACCCTGAAGGCCTATGACCACGACAGCAGGATGCACTACGGGAACCGAGTCACAGACCTCGTTCACCGGGAGTCGGATGAGTTCCCAAGACAAGGTATGTGGAGCGGCGCCCGCTGACTCACTGTCCTGTGTTCCTGACTTGCCGTGTTGTGTGTCATTGATGGCTAAGGCCCGTGACAACTGGGGCAGAGCCTGGTGCCGTTGAGTGGTCCCTTAGAGCTTAGGCAAGAGCGGTCCTTTCCATCCACTGTATCAAGTGCCTGTGGGTTTCACAGAATTGCTTCTGTGGTCCTGGATACTAAATTCTTTGACAACTTGGTGGTTGCTTTTGGGTACAGGCCATGGTAGGGTTTGACCGATGTAACCTAACAGCAGACCCTCAGCTCCATATAGGGTATATTTCTCCTGAATTCTAGTATTTTGATTTCTTGGGGGAAGAAAATATTTGTCTCCCAAGTACTAACAGTTGACATTCTCTTCATGTTCGGTATCTGTAAGGAATTGGTTATCACCCCTCAGGGTTGCTGTCAGTGTATGGAAGTGTGGGCGTAAGCAGTATAGCCAAGTTGATTCACCAGCCCGAAGTCTTGTGTGTTGCCTTCCAGCCTTGCTGTGTGTGCAGTTTGCATCCACGGCTTAGCAAAGCTACAAGTGAATGCACAGAAATGCAGGGGATGCACTGGGAAGGGTCCACCTGCCAGTGCCAGGGGTCGAGGCCCCGCCTGCCTGGTTATTACATTACTGAGTCTTTATTTCTTGTTACAGTACATGTTGCAACTAATTTCCTTCCTCCGGCTACCTTAGCTTGTTTCCCAGCCCTTTTCAGCTGCTGTAACAAAATGCCACAGCCAGTGGCTTACAAACAAAGCACGAAGGGACAGACAGATTTGGTGTCTGAGGAGGGCTTTCTTTCTGGATCAGGAACAGCTGTCTTTTCCTGTGTCCTCACATAGCTGAGGGGGATCAGGCAGCTCTCTGGGCCTCTTTTATGAGGGCACTGATACCCATGCATGAGCACTCACCCTCATGACCTAATCACCTCCCAAAGGCCCTGCTTCCAAATACCAAAGGGATTAGGTTTTAATATAAGAATTTGGAGGGAGGGTCACAAGCATTCAGTCTACAGCAGCTTGAATTCCATTTCTAGTTGCTTAACTTCCTTAAATTACTTTACTTATGTTTTCTTTATTTCTTAGAAGACTATATATATATATATATATATATATATATATATATATATTACATATATAAAATCTATAACCCAGCAGCTTTTCTAAAAAACATATTTCCATATGCTTCCAGTTCATCCTAGCTCCAGCTTTAATAAACTATTCCCCCAAATCAGCCAAGAAACAGTTAAAATTGTGTTTCCATTGCACTTATAGACCCTTGCAAGATACAATTTTCATTTAATCTTCACTCTTATTTTCTGAGTTATCTTCATGTAAATGAAACACATTTCAAACGGGGGCGGGGGGGGTGTTGCTTGAAAATTGCTCTGTATCAAATGCCTTTGATCTCCGAGCGACTTCAACAAGTGTTTTACTTCAAGTTCTCACCAGAATCCCAAAGTGCGTGTAGTGGGAAGTGGAAAAAGAAAAGAAGCACAGCGTCACTCTTGAAGGGAGTGTTTAAATGTCCAGTATGAAAAGTTGTGACACCTTCCTGTTATTTCCAAGAGCATCACCAATACAAGATGCAGATATTTGGGAAGGTGATGCACGTTCACCTTGGTTGAAAGCCTTTCGTCTTCTGCTGTATTTCTGGTCTCATTTGCCGTGTTGCGCATACATTTTGTGTCTCGTGGTTCTGTGCTGAAAAGTGTGCTCTCCTTCCTCAGCCTCATTAAGGGTGCCTCCTGGCTTCTGCATCCTTGTGTGCTGATCTGTAGGCCCAGATCATTGTTGAATTGTGGACGGGCCTGTCACCTTCCCCCTTAATAATATCTAGGGACAATGAAGCCACATGCTTGGGATTTTATTTTCCAATATACCTTTATTCCTCCTGTTTAATCTTGCTCCATTGATAACAGTGCAAGTTGCTTGGCCCAATCAGACTCATCGCTTTGCAATTAACAATTCACACATGCCATGGTTTGTTGTTATTGAGCCCATCTTTGTTTGTGTCATGTGTTTGCAGGAATTAAAAACTGTGCAGGCCAAAAGTAAAAATGAAAAGGCATTGGAAAGTATTTGCATATGCAAGTGCCATTCCTTCTGAAGACATCTATGAATTTATGCATGAAAATGTAGTCAGGGTCTGAGTGGATCTACTTTGATGGGTTCTGAAATTGAACTCTGCAGGAAGTAAATAAGCACATATTTAAGGAGAGGGGGGAACAGGAGGTACAATCTGGCGAGCAACGCATTCGACATGAAACTTAGCCTCTGCAGAGAGGGTTAAAATAAATTTTACACTCAGTAATAACAATCATTTTTTCAAATGTCATGCATTTCCCATTTTATTTCCCTATTCATGAAATCAAAGAGCAGGATCGTCTCGGTACTTATTAGCCTAGAGGTACATTAGCGAGGATCATAGCGCGATCATCTCCTGTGGTATTCTTATCTAAAACCCAAGACACTGATTATAAAACAAACACGCTTCTCACATCCACGCAAGTTTGGCAAACACAGTTGGATGACTCTCCAGATGCTCTGAGTGGAAAGGAATTGCCAGCCAGTGAAGTGATGCAGGGCTAGGGTCAGACCTTGTCCAGTTTCCCCAGCTGGCCAGCTGCAAGGTATCAAATGTGAGAGGCTGCGGGGCCCAGCAGGAGAGAGGGGCCAGGTCTTCCCCTGAGAAGCTTACAGAGGCTCCTGTCAAAATGACACCTTCTTGCTTGCTTTCAACACCGAATCCTCTTCTGCCTTCTTCTTCTGGGGGCCTCTTGAGCAGAGAAAGACGATGCAAATTACCTGTCTGACCTCTATCATGTTGGATCCTCCTGGTGTGAGGGGAGGAAATGGCTGACCTTACGTCTGTGGCCATTGGAGTAATGAGTAATTAGTTAATGACTAATCCTGCAATAAATAGCATCCTAGTGGTCGGAGTGTTAATGCCCCTGACAAAAGTGCCCAGTGGTCTGATTTGTGATCAGACCCAGGCCCAATCCACCCTGTGAAGGAGGTGCCACTTTGAATAATAGAGGTCGGCCGAGTTCCCAGGCAAGTTGTATAAGCTTGTTCTTTGGGACTCTGAAGTGCAGGTGTAGAGCGGTATGATATACAAGTCACGTTGCCATGTCTTAAGAGCCTGAATTTGGACTTGACCTTGACTTTTGTATATGTGTGTGCCTCTGACTCTACCAGGCATTCTATGCCTTGCTAGGATTAGTACACAGTGTGCAGCTATGGTGAACAACAGTGACAGTAACAGTAACAGTAACAGAATAATGTCTAATACTAGTATGCACTTCCTACATGTCAGGAGCTGGCCTAAGCATTTTGCTTGTATTAACTCAGTTAAGGTTCACAATGATGGTGTGAGATGGGCAACATTATTACTTCCTTTTTTTTTTTTTTTACAGATTAGGAAACTGAGACACGGAGAGATTCATTAAATCATCCAAGGTCACTAACTTAGGAATAGTTAGAGACAGGTTTCCCATCAGAGTTAGATTCAATGTGTTTGATCACCTCCCCGATGCATAAATAGAGAACCAAAAGACAAGTCATTAAAGCCTTAGAGGCTAGGAAGAGTCTATGAAGTTCAGTTCATAAACTTTTTACGGGTCCACCTCTTTAAACTTCCTTAATAATAAAGGACCTATAGTCACTAATATTAACTGAACAGATCATGAGGAGTATACCAGCAGCCCACAGATCTGTAGTCCTGTTCTCACCTATTTTCTCCATTTCTATCACCACCCCAGACTCTCTGAAAGTGTTCCTAGCTGCAGTCCCTCCCAACTGACCACTATTAAAGGAAAAGTTTCCTACTGTCCAGATACTCTGCCCTCCCCTACCGTCATCACCTTTTTGTACAACCTCTCAACCTGGAACACTAACCAAGAAAGGCGTGGCTATCTAAATGTTATTGCTCAGGTAAGCAGAACCGGCTGGTGTCTGAGCAAGCCAAGACCCCGTAGCCCAGGGAGGTCATCCAGGCTTCTCATTCCTCAAACAGCCCAGCCCTTTGTCCCACTTAGCAGTGCAAGTCTCTGGAGAGGGGGCTGAGATCGAATTCTCTCTCTGCACCTCAGGCGGGCTGTTTGGGTCAAGGCAGAAGAAAGAACTGGGGGAAGTTTGGATTTTTAAGCCAATGCTTGCACCAGTTCTCTCAATCAGTTCTAGCACTGAAATAACTTTCAGCAGCCCTTCGATGCACCAATACACAAACACATACACACATATACATATTAGGTTTGGTGTGATTTGGGTATTTCATAAACCATTTCTCACTCCTGTGATCTTTAAAACAATTTGAGCATAATTTTTTTGCTCTGTGTAATTTGCCAAAGCATAAATTTAACCCGTGTTAATGAGCTTAAAACCCATGAACAACTAGTAAGCAACAGTGTTACCTGTATTGATTCAATTAATGTATATATAATTGTTGACACACTTTGAAAAACCTGTAGCATTTCTGTGTACACCATTGTCGTAAAATTGTTATTTTTAAGGCACCCAAAGCAACAGTTAGAAAGGTTTTATTTTGAAAAATGCCAATCTCTTAATTTAATTTACTTTCAAAGAACAACTTTTAGATTTTAGTGAAGTTCAAGAGTTTGGTCAATACTTGGAAGGCTGCAAAGTACCTTGAGAAGATTGCTTGCTTTCAAATTATTCTCCTGCCTCTAGGCAGGAGTTCTGTTCAAAACTCAACTGAGAATACACACGCCTCTTAGTCTTCAGTTGTGTTGTTTGTTTTAAAAAATCTTTAGGAAAAAAAAGACTCTACAGTCTTTCAATGTAATAAGGCTTGTTGTCTTCTGGCTGGCTAACTTAAATCTATGTTGCTTCATATGAGAGGCATACGGGAGAATAGTTAGAAGCAGACCAGAGTTAAATTGTGTCAGATCCTAGTACTCATGTGTTCTACCAGGGTGGACCTTATAAGGCCTGCAATATCATTTGTTCTGGCCCTGCTAAGGCATTAGGGGTGAGTGCATTAAATGTTTGACCAAATATAGCAGGCTAATTTTTAAGCTGATAATTTTTATGTTATAAATATTCAAATGGCCCTTGGCAGAAAAAAAGTTCCCCACCCCTGTTAGGTTCTCCTTTTCTCTATCTGTAAAAGTTCCCACCAATGTAATTATTGGGATAATTTCTAACAATTATGTGTTTGTCACTCTATGGACATTGTCTTTCTCTTAATAGGTGATGACTAAAGGCTAGTGGTTATTATTATAATTAGTGTCATTTCAATCCTATTGCCAGCAAAAGTGGTGATCATTTATTCTCCTGCTCTCATAATATTGCTTGCAACAGAAATTTCTTCTCTTGGATTTGTTTCCTGTGACTTGAAAAATTCTGACATCTTCAAACCCTGAATTTCTCCTGAAGTTGTTGATAGAGTGTGTTTGACTCCCTGTGCACCATACCTTTTGCTCCCAAAGATGAATGTAACTCACACCTTATTTCCCTATTTTTAGAAAGGAATGAAAGATACCATCTAACAGCTGTCAACTCATGCCAACACACTGTAATAGAATTGCTAGTCAGACAGTTTTACAAGTTAAAAAAAAAAAGATTGAGAAAATGCTCTAACATAGTGCTATTGGATACAAACAATTTTTTAAAAGATGTGCATTTTGTGGCAGATAATTAAATATAAATCTTAGGATTGTGTTTAATTAAGAGAAGACCATCCATATAATCTCTGGATGGAAATTAATTTATTCTTATCACTTCATATGTAATAATTTGAGGTCTGTGTCACTTAGTCAATTTCATCTGCATTTTCTTTGTTGATATTCACTGCCCTTAGGATTACATCTATATTTTTCAGTCATTGTGGCCATTGGGTAACAGTCTTTATGTTTGCCCAATCATTATCCTTCGTGTACAGTCAACTCTGCATTCAACATTGGCTCTAACTTTCAATCCTTTTCCTGCTCTTCTCTGGTAGTAATTTACCAGTTCCACCCTTAATCCTCTACTGGTTCTTCTCCATGGCATTTTCTTGAGAATGATCTTGTCCTTACAAGTACAGCATTCACTGTTTCTACTTGCCAAAATTGTTTCAGTTACAAGTGAAAGTAAGATAATAATATCCCAAATGAGACTAGCTATTTCAAAAATAGGACTGTAGAATAGCAACACTTTTCGTCTCATATTTTTCATTCCCTTTACTTGGCTTTATCCTTCAAAAAGGTTTATTTGAAGATTTCTTTTGACAACTCCACTCTCATATTGTCTTCCCTTGGTCACATCATTGGTAAGAGATGTTTTTGTTTGTTGTTTTATTTTGTTTGTTTGTTTGTTTGTTTGTTTGTTTTCCCAAACTTGAGCAGAACATTTCCAAGAAACATTCAGGTAGGGCTGGCATGGACATATGACAATGTCCCTATCACTCTGACTTTAGTTGGCTATGTCTTGCACTTAGGCTTACCCTATGCCTGGAGATAGCTTTGAGTGAACAACTCCTAAACCCAATGGAATGGATTACATGTGGGAAAGAAAGGGAAGTAGGTAAGGGATACTGATTGATTTGATAACAGATGCTCACATCCCCAGTGATGCTGAAATCTAAGATAAGTATGGTCTTTCCAAGCTCCATTTCTACTTTCCTCACTGCCCTTGGAGTATTTCTTCTTATATAACCAAGTGGCAAACAATATTTTTTTCCTCAAAATATGTTTCCATTATTTCCCAGCTTTTGGAAATGGTATCAAAACTCTTGCTTTTTAGGTAGAGTCTTCCAAAACTCACTCTTTTTTCTTGATTCTTTATATTGCAGTTCACCAGATCACAACCATTATTCCTTCTTAATTTATCTCATTTCCAATGTTCACATTTCATGAGAAGCTGCCAGCTTTTCTTCACCATTTAAATTGCCTACCTTTCTCAGACTTCCTCCATATATTTTTCATAGAATGAATAGTCTTAGGTTTTTAAAGCACTTCCCTGTACTTGTCTCTTTACTGAAATTAATTCAAAAATATTTGGGGGGTACTTGTGGGAAAACTGTATTATGAGACTTAGCAATGATTAAGGCCTGGTTTCTAGCCTTACAAAGCTTGGCAATTCTGAAGAGGACAGGTATGATAGACATGTAACTAGGTACAGTTTGAGAAACACCAAGGAAGGGGAAAGCATTGGATAGTTTTGGAGAGATAGCCAACCTAGAATTTCACAGTTAGGATGTCAGAGATTGTGACATCCTTTTATGCACTTGAAGAATGAGGAGAAGTTGGGAGATCAAGCAGGGAAGAAAGAGTGTTCAAGCCAAACATATAGTATACAGGGATGGCAAAGTAGGTTTATAGTTGTGAGTACATGAAACACAGAGCTTATTCTTGTATTATTATTTAACTAGAGGCCTGTTACATGAAATGATTCGTGCAATAGGCCTTCCCTTCCCCTGGCTGCCGGCACCAGTTTTCCTCTGGCACCCGAGACCCAGGCCTTTGCTCCGTCCCAGAGCCTTCAGTCTTCACTGTTTCGGCCTGGAGCCTTCAGTGTTTGCTCCGCAGCTTCGCGCCTATGTATGCAAATTAACCGCCATCTTTGTTGGGTTAATTTGCATACTCTCCTGATTGGCTGGTGAGTGTAGCAGAGGGACGGTCAATTTACATGTTTGTCTATTATTAGGTAAGATTATTGCATTATTTTCCTTACGAAAAACTGAAACCTACTTTTGCCCACACCTGTATGCAAAAGGCCCAGAGGTGACACTGCTTCCAAGGATCTAAAAGAAGTTCAGGTTAGCTGAATGTGGAATGGGGACAGACAAGCTAGAGTGGTAGAGGGAGGAACTGGATCATAAAGGCATTTCAGGGAGATTGTGCTGGCTTTGCTTTATGGAATATGTTACAGGGAGATAAGATGGTCAGTGAGATGAGTTAGGAGTTGTATTTCACCTAGGCAAAGGAGTCTTAAAACCTGAACTGGGATAGTGGAGATGGTTTGGGAAGTATTGACTTCTTAGAACACTGTAAAAGGGAAGGTAGATATATTATTCTGGGACTTTTGTGCATCGACCGCTTTCTTTTCCTACAAAAAGATTATTGCCTTTCTGATGTTGAATTTCCTTAAAGAGCCAGGAGAGGTCAATGCTTGCAAACAACTCGTAAATGAGAGTGCATAGATTATTACGTCAAGTCCTCCTGGAATGGTGACATAAGCCTGAATATAAAAATATGTTGTTACAAGAATTTGCATTTTTTTCTCAACTTTTTAGGTTCCCACCTATGCAAAGAGTAGCACCAGCAACAGAACACCTCATATGGGTCCAAGGCAAGGAAAATACTGTGTTGCATCCACCACTTCTCTATGTGACTACATACCTTGTTAATTTTCCACCAGTGGCTAAATAAATCAGGGACACAGCAGATGTGAGGTGTGTGTGTGTGTATGTGTGTGTGTGTGTGTGTGTGAAGTGAGTGTGTATTGTATTCCTGCTAATTGATATGTTGACTAGCAAAGGTGAGGATGTGTAGAAAGCAGAATCAGTACTTCCAGGCATCTGATGGGACAAGCAAAGTGGGGAAGGGGAGAGAAGTCAAGGATATTGCTTACAAAGGTTTGTGGTTACAAAAACTGACTAAATGTTAGTGATAATCACCAGGGTTTGAAATGGAGGATGAGCCGGTTTGTGAGTTAAGAGAGTATGTGTGATAATGGACCTTTTGAATTTGAGGTGCTTTTATGCCATGCATGTATAAGATAGCTAACAAACAGCTGAATGTACAGTCCTGAAATTCTGAAGAGAGGGATGAACAGAGTAGAGATTTAGGAATTTACAGCTAATAATTTCATGGGAATTAGTGTGATTATCCAGGAAAAAAATGTACAAGGAAAAGAAATAGGGGGCTCACATGAGAATGCAGGTAATCAATGAACAGGAAAAGAAAGAAGACATTTCAGTGGGAGTAAATAGAAAAGAAACCTTACTTTCCTTACATGGTCTACTCAGTCAGTCCAGACTTGAATTAGCATTCAAAACATTAGTTTTATTCCCCAATCTACTACTCAGAGTTGGCTTCCTTTTTATCCCAAATAATGGTTACAAAGTTAATGCACACAGATGATTCTTGGGTCCTGAATATGTTTTAGTTGGCCTACAGATTGCTTTAGAAAATTTGAGTAGAGTGCGTGTAGCCAGTCTATTCATATTTCAGTCTATTCATATTTCAGTTGCCTTAGACTTCATGTCTGCCTTCTGTTTAAGTCCTCCTGTTCAGTCATTTATTGTATATGTTAGGCTTGCAAAAATATCACAGACCTTCCTATGTTCAATCCTTCTTTGTAAAATGCCTATCTACCTATTCCAAATCCATTTATCCCACAAACTTAACCTCGTTGGTGACATCTCTGCCCTCCAAATTCCAGTGGCCCTTAACGTGTTGCTATTGTTATTATCCTCTTTGTGAGTGACTCAGCATAACAGCACATGGTTCCATGACTCCTGTGAATCGGGAGATAAGCAAAGTACTCTGCAATTTTTGTGCTCTGACTCACAGATGGAAATGTAAAAGAATGTCTTCTTATAAGGGGCTTGTATCCAGTTTTAATGCGAAGAATTTAAAGAACTGCTCAGACCAGCATTCCACTTAGAACATGTGGGTTGTGTGTCTAGCATGACAGGATCAAATCCCACCCTGTGAAATGCCTACTTGTTTTACAAGACTCTGACACTCACACATTCTATTGCACTATCATTTGCTTTTTCTGAGTATTATTGACCCAATAATGCTATCAGCTTTTCTGGGTTTGTTGTCACTGTGACTCTGTAGGGACCTACTATGTGTTGTCATATGGGTGTCATGTGATAGGTGACAGGACACAATTCTAACTGGAAGTTTTTGTCTGTTTGTTTTTTAAAGTGTACTGTCAGATGAAAAACATGCCAATATCTGTCTTACCATGGCTTAGGGTCTGGGTCCAGGAGGAATGCTGCCCTGCCCACTGATAAATAATCACACTGATATTATCAAAAGATACATTACATTTTCAGTGTCATGTTTTAGGTTTATAATTTAATTTTCAGCTCTGGCAATCCCAGAAGCCTCCCTAGGGACTTATAGGAAGGGGCTGGTGGGTACCCGAAATGATGTTCATTTCTTGAGCACCTTAATGGGCACGCATATCTCAGCAGCCCTCTCTCTCTCCACTGCAGCCAAACTCCATTGCACCAAGAAGTTGCTTGCTATTCCTCCTGCACTGACTGCTTTCCTTTCCACTCAACCTCAAGTCAGATCTGCTTTAGTAATAAATCTCTGCTGGGCACGATCAGAACAAATACTGAGCGTGCGCAAAGGTGTCAAAATGGACTTATTTATAATGTCCCACAGCCTTTCATACTATTTGGAATCTTTTACTAATATGTTACTTTGAGCATTATGTTTAATGTGTCTTCTCCAAGACAGAAAGGTCTTTTTGGAAATGAGAAAACAAACCAGAGAAGTCGGTTGGGCTTCCTTGTATTCTCAGTTAAACCTGTCCCTCTCCCTCCTTTTCCAGGTCTTTGGCCAGAGCTAGGAAATGTGAAGCTTCTCTTTGTTCACCTTGATTTATGAAGAGTAGGCATCGGACAGTTGCTGTCCCAGTGGGATGCATTTTATTTTAAAAATAGTTTGAAGCACTTCTTTTTAAATTCCCTCACGTCCACTGCCACCTTGGCCGCATGATACATGCTTCCCGGTCCGTCCTTGTACAGTTAAGGTTCACGCCGCGCTTGGGGAATAAAAGGACTGAATTTATTTGTAGCAGTTTGAACCAGAATGTTGAATTTATTCAGAGAGTAATTACGGTGGATTAAATGTACCGCTCTGGGTCTATTGGCTGTAGCTGGGGCATTGATAGAAGAGAGGAATATTACTTTAATGTCCTCACCATAAAAAGAATCTAGTCAACTGCAGGACGAATAGCCACAGCCCAAACCAATTCTGCTGAACATGAGTGCAAATTCAGGCAATCCCCACTGACTTCACAAAGACCTCTGTCTGCCTGGCAGCCTTGGGTTCAAGTTCTCCGTAGATCCTAGTGACAATGCAGTTAATGTGCAACGCTGACCCCCATTTGTGTGTGTTGCAAAAGCCCTGCCTGGAGATGACCCACTTAGCGCTCTCTGCTTCACCAACTCAGAGACTGAATAGCAGGGAGACTCCAGCAAGGTGCTGAGCTGTCCTGGCTGAGCAGTGAGGGGACAGTGAGTGTGGCCACGTGCCACATCTGTCTCTGTACCAGTGGCAACACATTCGCTTCTCTGTGGAGCTTTGAAAAGTCCCCATGCCCAAGCCTTGCCTGAGACTGACTACATAAGAATCCTTGGGAAGTCAGACCCAGGCATCAGTATTTCTAAAACTGTATTCTTATACAAATGAAACATCTCGAAGGATTGAGTAGAACAGGACACACTCTGTAGAATATAACCATTTCTTTGGTAACTATTAGCATTTTAAGTTTACAGAGTCTTATGCTTAGTGACTCAGAATCTCACTTTTCACTCAGAAACCCATAATTCTAGTTTAACAGAGCTTTCTAATTCTTAGAGGAGTTTGCTTAATAAATGCCATGTCGCCAGGAGCTCATTATGCAGTGTTTCTGGGCCAATAATGAGCCACTGTTTCCCTGGGTGTTAGGTATTAGGACCTTGGTTGCCAGGGTCCACCTTTTGTTGTTCTGAGTCAGAAGGAGCAAGAGGACTGATTCCTTTAGCGCTCCTGTCTCTAAGTGAGGGTTTAATTTGAGTACCTGACTTGGAATATAGCATATTGCCAATTAATTATATCAATGGATCCAACATTTCAACATTAAAGCAATAATGAGTTTAAACCTACCATCGGAAGAAACACAACCAAGTTTGGTTATGTTGAAAGATAAAGTCAGTGAGGAAAGGTAATGTTAATAGTGGAGGGGGTCCTACCTGCTTTTCCTTGTGAATATTTATTAACCATAGCAATGGTTCAAGTAAGGGTGCAAAGCCCAGCCTCATAGGGGAAGGAAGGTGAGATAAAGGAATGAAGCTGGCTGGGTGTCCAGTGTGTGTCCTGGTGGAAACTGTCTTCATTTGGGTCCTTGTATATCCAGGCAGTTCCTCTAAGCCAGGGGTGGGCAAACTTTTTGACTCGAGGGCCACAATGGGTTCTTAAACTGGACCGGAGGGCCGGAACAAAAGCATGGATGGAGTGTTTGTGTGAACTAATATAAATTCAAAGTAAACATCATTACATAAAAGGGTACGGTCTTTTTTTTTTTAGTTTTATTCATTTCAAACGGGCCGGATCCAGCCCGCGGTCCGTAGTTTGCCCACGGCTGCTCTAAGCTCTAACAATTTGGTGCCATTGGGGAATTCAGATCTAGTGTTGTTAAATCTCCCAACTTCTCAAGAAACTTGAAAAAATATGACTTCCCCCCCCTCCTAAAATTCTCAGATTTTAAATGTTGCTATAATGACCACTGTAGAGCAGTTTACATAGGCTCTGCACAAGATTCTGGCCCCATTTCATGACCGAAAATTTGCTGAAGACAAAGTGCTGAATGCCCTTGGGATGGGAATAATCGAGTGTAGGCAGTCCCAGAGTCAGCAGCTGTGGGGCTCCTGTGACCAGTGGATAGGAAGCCGATAATCAATGATCCAGGCTCCTTGGAAGAGTCCAGCACCATCCTTACTAGTCACCCATAGCAGTGTTCAACTCCAGACAGTGGGTCCAACCCTTTTGTGCTTTATCTCAAACCAGGTGCTATCTGTTGGATTCCACTCCCTCGCCTCTACACACAGGGAATATTGACTTCTTCCTCAGTCTTCCTTAGTAGACAGTGATCCCTTAGCTTTTTAAAGGGCATTTAATTTAGGTGTATCACAGCCCCTTTTTCTTAGGAGGGAAGAATCCATTTTATTGTTGTTTTTAAAGACCAGAAAATCCTCTGTCATCCACAGACATACCATCCATGGTTGTATGGAATATCATAGCTCTTTGTTCACAGGTAGCCTTCATTGATGTGGGAATGCCAGCTAAGCCAAGTGTTGAGGAAACCTAAGAAAATGAATAAATGGGTAGGAGCTCATCTTGAAAACCTGCCATTTACATTATTCTGAGAACTTCCTTTTCTAGAGCTTTCTGTCACCATCATTGGTTTCTCCAACTCTGCATCACTCTAGTATCCCCCTTCTCTTGTTTAACCCAGAGAGAAAAGAGTATAATACTAATGTTAATAGCTTAAATTTGCTGAACAATGGCCATGGGCCTCAGTATGCCCATGAGGTTCACACATGAAAATCATCACTATATTTAAAGACAACCAAGGTTTAGAAGACGGGCAACTTGTAAGAAGTGGAAAGAGAATCAAACCTACATAATCTGACTTCAGTGGCTGCTGTGGTTGGTGAGAGGAAATGTTTGTTGATCGACTATGTAACAATCCTACTTCCCTCAACATTTGCTGGAGGGAAGAAATCCAATTCCAGTGTTGAGCTGATCTAGACAGGCAGACTGCTGGAGAGCGGAGTATCATTACAGCTGTTCAGAAATGCAGAGTGCTCAGATCTGCGCAGCCAGATGGAAATCGTAGTTCAAGCTTAGTGTTGTCAGACAGCAGAGGCTGTGGGCAAAGGGGAAGGCATGGGTGAGTGATTTTTGACTGTTTATCTCTAATGTGTGTGGCCAGTGTCACTCCCATCTCTGATGGCAGTGATTTATTCGATTATACTGTCAGGATTAAAACACCTTAGCAGGGAAAATAAAGGGAGGGATACAAATGCTGTGTCAGTGATGTGACAGATGCTATTTCTCTGGAAACTGTAGACAGTGAGTATATGGAAACTCTCTCAAAAGTGCCATGGCCGTAGAATGTCAGACCAGTCAGACCTTAGGGACCTGTCTATTTCAAACCATTCGTTTGACAGATAAAGAAACTTAAACTCGGAGAGCTTCTGTGGTAGTCAAGGTCACACAGCTCCTAAGATTAGAGCTAGAACCCCAGTTCCCACTTCCCAGTTCAGTATTCATCCAGCTACATCCCCTGCTGGACAAGTTCATTGTCCCTTCCCCTAAGTTCAGAGTTGAGTTTTACATTAAATAAAGAATCTGCCTATATTTTAACAAGAGCAATGAAAAGTAGGAGCTGGAAATTATTCCTTTTGCCCTTCAGCAACCATGCAAGTATGTTTTTTAATCCCAGAACTGTGGCCCTGGGCTCTCCTCACTGTTATATTTTTTTGCTAGCTCCTTTCCCTCGTCTGAAACAAAGGAGAACCTTCTCACTTCTCACCTCCTCACCCTTATTAAGCGATGGGCTGGGCCATTCTCTGCCTGCTCCTTGCTGTGTCCTCACCCATCCTTACTTCAGCTTCTTCATCTCCTGTCTCTCTCCTGCCATTTCTTGTGGAATAGAGAGGGTGGATCAGAGCAAGCGGGAGTTCCAGGCTGCAAAGAATCCCAAGCTCCCATCTCTTCACCACCTGCCTCCTTCCTCACTTCTCCTGCACAGGTTTTTTAGCAACTGAGATATTCTGAACTGCTTGAAATCAGTGAGACAACACAGAATTTGAAGTAGGAAGACGTGGCTCCAACCCTAAGCCAGGTCACAGTGAGCCATGTGATGTTGGTGAGCCTTAGGCAAGTCTCTTTGGGGTTAACTGTGCTCCTCTGCACAACTGGTGTCCTAGAACCTCTTCCTAAATGGTATTTTGGGAGTGAAGTTCATTGATGATGAAATAAGCAGTTTTTCATTACCCCAAAATTGTCATGGGTGTTGTGCCCAGTGACCAGTTACTGTAAACTCCACAACTCTGTGTGAAAATCCCCATTTTCATGTGTCGACACAGACCTCCTAGGGTTGACCTGTCCCAGCCAAGGAGACTGAGCCCAGAGGCTCCCCAAGCCATGAGGACATTCGGGTGTCAATGAGTGCTTTGTTTTCCTCTAGCTGCCCACCAAAGCCCTTCCACGTCCACCAGACACAGGGCCGATGCCTTCCCAACTCTGAGTTCCACACCCACTTGGCGGTGAAATATCATTTCTGTGGCACAAATCTCACAAAGTCCCTCATGTAAATGTGCCAACGGGCTCTGCATTAGATGGCGCTCACTCTCCAATAGATAAGTCTGCCGTGGGGTAGCCTTAACGTTGAGATAACAATGTTCATGCTCCATGTCTCCAGGCGTGAAAATGGACACATATGTGCACAAGTCTCACCTGAAAGCCAGCGAGACCATGGTGGAGGTGAGGGTGGGGCAGGGAGCTGGGTGTGTTGCTGCTCAATCAGGGCCAAGACTCATCTAAGACCTCTCTAGCCACTTAACAGATTTAGCTTTAGAATCGCCTAGAGTTCTACATGATCTAGTTTTGTAGAGGCTTAAAATGTTATCTGTTTGGGGGGTGGTTTTAAATTTTTTAAAAAAATCAGTATTCTAGGAGGACATTCCTGTTTCCTCTAGTAAGTCTCCTACTTTATGTGCCACTGCTGAGGCAGGTGAGCCTGCTATGGATATAGCGCCACAAAGAAACTAAGGAAGATCAAAGACCCCTGTCCCCACCTCTCTGATCCCAGTGGGTTGGTACCAGAATAGAAGCAACCCCTCCCCCCACTAAACCTCAAAGCAGGATGGATCCCTCCAAAAAGCGAAGGTCTGTAAACAGCTTGAAACCCTCATCCGCTGTTTGCTTTATCCTCCCCACCATTCAAACCTTAGGGTTGCAGAAAGGATTCAGATCCTCAAATCCAGGCTAGGGACTTTAAACCGCAGGAGATCTACACTTACCCGTGGCTGGCATTGTCTCTAGTTTTGTTGCAGAGTTGGGGATACAGACATGAAAAAGATACAGACCTGGCTCTCGGGAAACACACGAATGCAGAGGAGGGAGAAAGAGCCTGAGAGTGCTAATGCCATACACAGACTACCTGGCAGACAGAAGCACAGTGTATTGTGGGAGCAGAAGGGAAGGCTTCCCAGAAACCCTTGTAGGTAAAGACTCTGTGTTGGGCATCAGGGTTGTGTTTGCTGAAGGTTTCCTAAGATCCATTTAGGTTTGCTCCAGTGCGGACGAGGTTACTCAAGTAGACAGAGAAAATAGCATCCCAATATTTAAATATATGATCACCCTTTCTTCATAAGTGCTTAGCTGGAAGTGTCTCGGGATGAATGCTGAAGCGCGTATCTGTGAATGTACACCATATTGGAAACAGATTTACTGTCCCAAAGTGTAATGCTTACTCAGCCATCTGATGAGATTCGAGCTCTGAACAGTTTGAGAGGGATGCATGGAGCTGTTTTATTACAAGATGCTGTTATGAGTTATAGCAGCTTTCCTTATGCTAGATGGCTGTCGCCAAACAAGTTACATGAATATAAGCAGTTTTATTTGCAATTTTTTGCTTACATTTTCTTAGCATCTTCCTATTATGGCTTCTCACAGCCCTACGTGTGCTCCTCTGGCACCCCCAGGATATCACTCTATTCAGAGCCAAAAGGAGCCTTTAAAAATATTGGTACAAAGTCCTCCTTAGAGTATGCAGTGTTTCTGTTTATGGAAGCTATCACCTGCACTTGTTTGAAAAAAAAAAAGGGGGGGTGGGGGTGGGGGGAGTCTTTTCAGTCTTGTATATATGTGTTTATTTCATAGAAAACGTAGCAAACACATTCATTAGCCTCTCATTTTACTCAGAGGCAGTGACCCCTAAGTTGGAGGTTTTGTGTTTTAGGGGGAAAAAAATAAATAGTTGCTTTGGATTTCATTTGCTAGGACTGAACCCGAAAGAACTAAAATGAGAAAAGAATTAATTTTCCATGAGAGATGTACACCAGGTGTGGTTCTTACATACAAATTCTCGGCTGGAAAATCAGTGTTGTTGATTCCCCTTGAAGGTGTGCGAATGGAGCAGAGAAATTGATGATGTTAATAAAAATGATAATAGCAGTAAATTAGTTTATACTAAATGCAAATAATGGTTAAGCTGGGACCCAAATGAACCTTGGACAGCTAAGGACTTCATTTAAACCCCACTTATTTTATTAAGTAGTTAATTGTGTTATTAATTGTTAGAATAAATATTTAGCGTAGCTCAGTACTCAGAGTCTATCTTTGTTTCACTATTTATTTGGGGGAAATTAGTGGTTGGCTTGGCCCAGAGTTTGGGGGTTCCTGAGCGTCTGACGTGACTACGTAACCAGGCTCCCCAGCAAGAAGACTAGGACACAGGCTCCCTGTGGTTGTGGATAATTTAAAAGATCAGTTTTCAAGTGTTTTTGAAATTACTTGCGTTGAATTTTTTTTTCTGGTTATAGAAGCAATTTATATCTATTGTAAATTATTTGAAAACAACAAATACATAAAGAGGAAAATTAAAACCACCTATTATTTTACCTCCCAACAGCAATTGCTATTACCATTTTGGGATATTTATCTACAGCCTTTCAGCTGTTTGTGTATACGTGTAACGCATTTTCAGAACTGGAATTATATGATGCTATACCCTGCTCTTTTTTCTTATGTCAATATTTTCCTCTTCTTAAAAAATATTCTCCTGAGATAAGATATCTTTGACAGCTTTGTGACATTGTCATATGGATATACCCACAGTATCCCTTTCATGTAATCTGTTTTTCCACTAGAATGTTAGTTTTCTACGTTTTTGGTTATAATACTCCAGTGAGCAAAATTCTACATAAATCTTTGTACATATCACTGATTTCCTCAGAATACATTTGTGAGTATTTTAAATTATACTAATGTAGAGGGGACAAAGGGAACGACTGGGCTACCTAGGCTTTCATGTGGCTCTAAATGTTTAGGACACTCATGTAAACTGAAAATGCCATTAAAAGCAAAATTATAACTTTACTTATGAATTATATTCCAGCATCATATTTTCTCATTGCATTTTATTTTTTACATCTATTATTTTATCATTGTATTGTAATAATAGTTTCAAATCAATTTGAAAGTGTGTGAATGTAGGGATACTTTGGCATATTTCTCTAGAGCCCCGTTAAATACCCCTCCAACCCTGGGCTTTTGGCCATGGCAGTTTAATTGTTAAAGCGTATGGAAGTTTGAATTGGAGCATGAATCTAGTTTTAATTTCTCACTTGATAGTAGACATATATAGTTTTTTATATATGTACATAAAACACACATATTAAATATGTATATTAGATAAACCAAATTGAACATATTACATATATTAAAATGCATGAAAATATGTATTTATATCCATACATAAAAAACACATATTTTAAAAGTAAGTTACACTATTTAAATAATTTGTGTAGAGTGAAGTGATTTGAATGGGGTTTGGTTCTGATGTGTTTTAATCAGTTGACCAATACCACAATTAATAATAAATACCATAAGCTCTATGGAAACCTGGTCTCTATCTGCCCTACCTGTAACGCATTACTTGGAGTTTATCTTATATCATGGGCTGAAGCACACAGAAAAGATGGAGTCGCGAGACAAAGGCAGGGCTTGCTGGATTTTTCTGTCTCATTTTGTGTGTATCTGTGGGAAGCTTTCCACCGATACAACAAATCCTCCCCGGAGAGGGCAGTGTCAGGATATGAGAAAGGAGCAAAAAATGAAATGATGTCGGATTCCCATGGGAAAAATAGGTCTTATGTGAAAATTAATCTCAGTGTGGTACAACATTTGTTACATAAACCTGGAGAAAAGAAGAAAAAGGAAAGCACTGGTGAGAGGACGCTTTTTCCCTCCGAAGCCCTCTCTCGTGCCCCTCTCTCAGTTTTGTGTGACACTGCGAGGCAATGGGGCATCCAGTGCGAGGTTCTCGGGGCTCCAGCAGCTGAGGAGCCAGCATGCGCTGCCTGGCAGGACCCTGGTCAGAGACGGGCACTGACTCCTGAAGCCTCAACCCTTTCACAAGGATCTGGCACTAATTTGCTTAATTGCCTTGGCAAGGCATGTACTCTTTTTTCCCCTTTTAATGTGATTTTTTAAAATTGATTTGAGAGAGGGGAAAGATAGAGAGAGAGAGAGAGAGAGAGAGAGAGAGAGAGAGAGATGAGAGAGAACCATCAATCAGCTGACTCCTACACACCCGCACCAAGGATTGAGCCTGCAACCCAGGCATGTGCCCTGATTGGGAATCGAACCTGCAACCATTCGGTGCATGAAATGATGCTCAACCAACTGACCCACACCAGCCAAGGCAAGGCACACATTTAGGCCCAAATTTTCTTTCCTAAAATGAGGCCAAAGAAGGCATGAATGATCAATAAGACCCCTCTATCCCTGCTTCTATGTAGACTCAACCTAGCTCTCCAGCTGTCTTGCTAGGTCTTTGAATATATCTAATTTCATATTATTAATATCACGGTATGTGAAATCCGATGTGTGAGAACTGCCCCTAAGTTTAAATGTACAAATAGAGTGGATGCCATTTGAAGTTAAAGAACCTCTGGATTGGCTCGAAGGAGTGTCTATTCTACTCCACCTACTTCCTTCCCTGAGTGTCATTTTCATGCTCACCAGCACCCTCTACCAGATTATGTCACCCCCTCTCCTTGATCCAAGGGGGTGATGTTTATAAATATTGTATAACTGACATAGCCTTGCAGTATTGCCTTACAGTGACAAATGGTGTTGCAAAGAGATTGAGCGTTCTGATAAAATCCATGTGGATATTAATTGTACCTATGCAGATTCAAAAATCTCTTTCTTTAGATTTCAATTTCTTGCACTCCTGAGAAATTGAATGTTTGTTCTCCTAATATGCTTATCAGTAAATTCTTGATTTTTGTTTGAAAAAAAAAATCCAGGGCAAGTGCTTACATTATCACCATCATCTGCTTGCAGCCTGGATTTCATTAAGTAGATTGTTAATAAAATGAGGGATGATATATCACAACTGCAATGCTGTGTCTCCCAAAGTTAATGAAGAGTTATAATTTTCTAGATGGCAAATTAAAAGGCTGTTAAAATGGTTGGTAAGACTGTCAACGGATTTAGCAACATTCCAATTAAAATAGGACATTAAACGGAATTAAAATCTTGAATTTGGAGAAATGAGAAAATATGTTTAATATGTGATTTAATATAGTGAGGAGTCCTGGAATCTTCACATAAAATGAGATAGATATCATCTTAGAGATGACATGACACATTTAACAAAAATTGGGACATCACCATCTAATGCAGTTTCACAGACTTGGTTAATAAATTGCTTGCCTCAAACATGAAAATTATATTTTAATAGTAGAAATAATATTAGAACAATATTCATAATATTTAATATAGAAATTGTATGCCTATTATATGTGTAATATTAATATGAATAAATAATACATACATTTATATATCGCCCATTTCTAACAAAACATTTTTCTTTTTTCATTTTCAGTTTAGCTCTCATCCACCTGGATACATTTTACATAGAATAGTTATGATTTGCATGCTTTTCGTTCAGTTATACTTATATATTATCACTGGTTTCCTTTTAAATCACTGAATGCCACATACCGGATTGATACACTATATTTTACTTAACCACTCCCTGGATGTTAAGTAATTAGGTCCCTTTCATTTTTTTTTACTATAATAAATGAGATTCAATAAACAATTATATATACATTTAGATTAAGTTTCTAGAAAAAAGATCACGGGTGAAAGACAGTGGATGCTTCTGTGGCTCTTGAAACATCAAACTTCTATCACATGACCTTTATCATTTATACTGACACCAGTAATTTAACTATGGTTTTAATTCAACTACAAATGATAGTATTAGACTGCATCATTATTTTATAACTTCTGCAAAATTAATAGGTAAAATGGTACCATATGGTTAACTTATTTTTCACCAATCTGCCCCAAGAATTTAAATAACAACCACTTTCCTCTCTTAATTTGACTTTCTGCATCTTATTCTTTGACAAGTGGTTATATATAAGGTGGCCCATATATGATGCCATAATTTTTCTTTAGCAGACTTTTGAGATATTCATAGAACTTAGTACAAACAAAGATACCCATGGAATAAATAAGTTTCTGTTGCCAAGAATAATATTTGATAGCATAAGACAGATAGTGCTTAGAGAAGTGTTATGAAGTCAGTAACAGGCATAGTGAGGATAATTTTTTTCAAGTGGTACTCAACTTTAAAATTGACCCCTTGGCCCTGGCCAGCGTGGCTCAGTGGGTTTGAAAGGTCATCCTGTGCACTAAAAGGTTAGGGTTGAGGATTTGATTCCTGGTCAGACCACATACCCAAGTTCAATCCCTGGCCAGGGCACATAGGAGAGGCAACGGATCCATGTCTCTCTCTCTCTCTCTCTCTCTCTCTCTCTCTCTCTCTCTCTCAAATCAATACAAAAACATGTGCTTGGGTGAGGATAAAAAAATGACCCTTTCTATTAATATTTCAGAAGTTATAAAATCCCCTATTTCCAAGTAGGAGAAAGGAGAATCAGGCAGAGGGCTTTAACAAAGTGCATAGCTGAAGTGCACAGACCCTCTCTCAGTACATCCCTGTCTACTCTCTGTAACATCTAAAAGCTTGACACACTCCACCTGCCACTCTCTCCCTATTCCCCTTTATTTGGCTTCATGCTTCAAAATCGGACACTTGCTTATTTACTTAAAGAATGTATACTTTATAAGGACACAGTTTGGTTTTTTTTTTGTTTGTTTTTCAGGTTCTCTTTTGCTCACAACTGTGTCCCTCGGGCCTGATCGTACAATACCTGGTGCATAATGATTGCTTCATATATGTTTGTTGAGTAAAGGAATTAATGAATGAATTATAGAAAATCACAGATGGAAAGATTGTCCAAACTGGTTGCTATGCCAAACCTTTTACAAATACATGCCCATTTTAGTATAGAGTGGTATATAAAGAGATGCAGTATTGGAACCAAGAAACCATGCAGCAACTGACAACTGAAGGCAAACACTGAAATGGGAGATACGATTGCATTTGGAACAAAACCTTTCCTGTAGCCAAATCATTCTAAGTGTTTCTTCATTTCTTACTGTGGAGGGATTGGAGGTCGATTCCAGAAGCTCACTGTTGTACTATTTTCAGTTAGGTCAAGATAGTCATACATATTCACATATACATGTGTGTATATCTGTGAATATACACACCCACACACAGATGTTTCTATGAGTATATTGATTAAGGTAACTTTAGTAAGCTTAAAGTTACCTTAATCGGTGATATCCCATTCAGTAGACTCAGTTAATCTCAATGAATATTTTCCTATCTCTTAAATGTCTTTTTAAGAATTTCTTGAAATACTGCAAGGGAGTATTGCCTGTAACAAGTAAATTTCGATTGATAATTGCAATTCAAGTCTAGGTACTCACACTGTGTAGGCCAGAGGTCAAGCATCCTATGGAGAATTATGCTTTATTATGCTAATGATCATGTTCTAAGAGTGCTGGGGGAAAAGAGTGCAGTCTGGTGACTCCACAGCCTTCCTCTGCACCCCCCATAACCAACGTATCCTGTGTCTCAGTCTTCTTGTCTTCT
The DNA here is from genome assembly GCF_000147115.1 of Myotis lucifugus. NCBI lineage: Eukaryota > Metazoa > Chordata > Mammalia > Chiroptera > Vespertilionidae > Myotis > Myotis lucifugus. The sequence continues at coordinate 1,968,373 of NW_005871220.1, forward strand.
ACTGGTCACTTCTTTGCCTATTTTTTCATCACATTGATAACGTACAGTATCATGAAAGCTTGACTTTCATCTCAGTACAATCCCTCTAACCTAGTAGACTTCTCTAACTTAAAATGGCCATGGTCATCAAGGACAGAAAACCTGCTTATTCTCCACAGTCAGTAATGCAGCCAGGAAGGATTCTTTCAGTGGGCTCCTGACTCCTCTTATTCAAAGAATTGCCCTGGGTATCTTGCCTTGGAAACCAACTAATTTTTATTTTTGTATCTTTTTAACAAAACTTTCTTTTCCTCATCTTAAGTTAAATAATTACCATGTCTCTATGGTGATTATACATCTGAGCTCTTCTTTTATCCTCTATTAGAATTGAGAAGAATGCTAGAAGGGCCCGATAAAAAAACAACAACTCATCAACCCTACGGTTAATCACAGTGAATTCAACTCTTTCACCATCTCCCTTCTACCAGGAACTGGATCCCTGAGCGTCTCTGTGTTCTTCCTTTTGGGTGTTTTACTCAATGGAAATGTTTCTTGTCTCCAATTCTATGGCTGCTGTCAAGGGGAATCTCTTGGGCACTGCCTGTCATTGCGATTATTGCCAATATTACTGAATTAAGGAAATCAAGACACATTCATGTCATCCTCTTGGAGCAAGCAGAAACCACAGGTAAAATTGAGATGCTCAGTAAGGCCATTTCAGTGTTGGTTTCCTGATCTTTTCGTAAAGTGCATTTGCTTGTGTTTTTTCTTCTTGCCTGCTGAGATCCTTGTGTGGGTGTGAGGGTCCGAGGGCTCAGGCTGATAAGTTGCAAAGGGAAAGGGTGGGGAGGGAAGGCCACACAGCTTGAATAAATAAACACACAAATAGCTGGTGCTCTAGCATGCCCTACTGCCAAGTCGCCATCACTACACAGGGAAGTCCTCATATATTAACTTCAGCATCAGAATTCTGAAGGCAGGCAAGCAAAAGTAGCAGCTGTGGGAGCTCCCCAAAGTGGAGCCGGGCATGACATTCTGAATTCTGCGATTGCACACCCACAGTTCAGTAGGGTGCGGCGACACAGAATGCAGATGGCATGTTCCTTTGGATTGTCAGTGCAATGCTACAGTATATACATGGCTTCGGTTCACTCCTGTTGGCTCTGTGGCTGCCTTTTAACACCCATGTGTCAGTAAAGCCATGTTGCCGTGACAATCATGTGTTAATAATGGGGCTCAGCCGAAAGTACCTAGGGTTATTTTGAAATTAACCATTTCAGAAGTTAGGAGTCTTTAAAAGAGGTTTTCTGTTTAAGAGAAATGAAAAATGCTGTACTACATCTATTAGGCACTTACAATAACTTGGATTCAGTTATAGTATGTTAAGGAATGGAAGAATAGATGACATCATTCTCTTTTTTTCCTGTTTTAAAAATACAAATATGTAGGTGGTTTTTGTTTTTTTTTTCCTGCAGCATGAATAAAATGAGATAAGTGCATATTTGAACCACCTCAGTGATTAAACCGTCTTCTTTTCATCTGTAAATATCAGATAACAAAGTCAGAGTAAATAGAAGGCTGTAATTAATGTTGAGGCCTCTGCTGCTGCAAGGTAAGAATAGGGCTTAACTACTTTTCTAATTTCCACTTAGAAATCATGTTTAGAGTCTTCTCGTCGCCAGGAATATCTACCTTCGTTCCCTGCTCAGCCCCACCGGCCCCTTGGGAGAAGTAGGCCCCTGAACATTGGCAATTTCCATGTTCTTCCGGGATCCCCACTTACCTGCTTTGTGACCTAGACAACAAGTGGGATCTGAACATGTGATACTAGTTTAGAAAGTGAATAAAAAAATTTGTAAGTTGCATTTTTGAAACGGTCAGCTTTGGGTTGTCCATCATTAAATTGAGGGAGAGAAGAGCAATGAGAGAATGGATAAATGATATTTTCTCAATAGAATGATTAGCCATGTCTTTCAGAGTCCTTTGTCATTTGAAGCTTTCTTGTATGCAAAACTGGAATGTCAATGCACACATGCAGCCATGTGTGTGGGAACCATGTGCGCACTCACACATACAAACATACCGTCCACATACGTGATTAGAGATTTAACATTATCTATCTATCTATCTATCTATCTATCTATCTATCTATCAGCGTTACCTATATAGAATGGTAAACTACTCCACTAAGGACCCACCAGGGAAAAAAAGTTTCAGACCAAGCATACTTTTGTGGGGAGAGGCAGACTTGTATTTGTTTCACTGCTGTAGAACATACTATATAGTTAAGGGTATCTACCATGAGGCCACAAGTCCGAATTCTGCCGTGCTAACTATATGACCACAGGCAAGTTAGTAAATTTCTCTAAGTTTGAGTTTGTTTTTCTAGAGGCATAGTGATATCCTATTTTGGATTGTTGTGAGTATTAAACGAGAAAACTCATGTAAAGGCACTTAACCCATTGCCTGGCATTTAGAAGTCCTCACGCAGTGTTAGCAGTGATCATTATGGTGTGAATTCCATTTGCCATACAACCTAGGAAAGCCATGGAAGGAAAACCAGAGGCAGACTTAACTTATCCATCTGATTTTTTTAATGGCCTTTCAGAATCTCACTATGAGAATGACTTAGAATGAGACAGTTATTGCTAGAAGGAAACATAAAAATTTAGTCTAACTCTCCTCATTTTGCAGTTGAAACATGGCTCTCCTAAACATCAACTTAAAAATTATCTGGACTTTTTAAGTATTTTAAAATAGAAGTTCAGTGTCAACCAAGAGGCCAGTTAGTACCAACGATATAACTAGTTGTATGTAATAAGCAAGGCTGCTACCATTTTACTACATGCAACCAATCTTTGAGCATTCATTCTGCAAATGCTTACTAAACCCCTGGTGTATGCCAGGCACTGTGCTAGCAATACTGATAGTTAACTCGTGTGGAACATTTTTGACACTTCAGGCCATAGACTAAGAAGTTTGCCTGTGTAATCTAATTTGATTGAAACAGAAGCCATAAGAAATAAATACTACTATTATTGCCATTTTATGATATGAAGAATAAACAAATATGATGCAAGTCCCATCTATCTTATAGTGTTTGTCTTCTGGCACATAGTTGATGCTCAATAAAATATTTTTGGGCTTATAGTCTAATGGGAATGAGATATGTATGAAAAAATACACTAAAACTGCTGTGGGCAGTACACTAACCTACACACCACAGTGCAGTTAGGGATAAAAAGAGGAATGGACTTCATTCAGGAGAAATTTGAGAAGATAGGTTCTTAAATATGCAGAAGAATCCTTTCTTAAAGCACATCTTAGATTCTCGCCTTCTTTTTTGGTAGATGCAGAAACACATCCATCAGGGCCTAGCCATGTAGAAACGATGTCTATATTAGGGATCGTCAGAGCTTCGTTTTCAAGTATCCCTTTTACTATTAGAAGGGACCTTGCTCTATAATGATCAATGCACATCTGGACCACACCTGTAACATTGATTCCCTACTTAGTGCTTTTAACTCACTTTCTTAGGATTAAGAGCACTTACTCTTTAATAATCGACTTTCATATAAACTCTCTTGTAAACAAGAACTGACTAGAAAATTGCCAGGTCAGTGAAAAGATTTTTATTTTAAACAATTGACACTCCTCACTGGAGGTTATATTGCAGTTCTAGCTCAGATCCATAGTCACAAAATGAAGAACTTTTAATCCAAGAGTCAAATGCAAACTCACTTATTTGGCCAGAGTATCAAAATATACAAAGGAGAAGGGTGGGCATATGGGGCATTCAGGCCAGGATGGGGAAGAAAATGGGCATCATTCTTGAGGTTTCTCTCTCTAGAGCCTGCTTTTCCCCTTTTCTATCTGGAGGCTGAAAGGTCCTCAGAATTGACATTGAAGTTACTTTTGTGTGGATTGCAGACCTTTCCCCCCGCCATCTACAGGATTTATCATCAACTCCTGGGGTGAGAACCTTCTCTGCCAGGAATGTGTCTGCTCTAACTTTCCTTGACTTTGGTTCCTGGGCCAACTTGTTTCCAGGCCAGTGATTAGGTTGTTGGCTAAGGTGGAAGGGAATAAAGACAGCTAAAACTAGTATGGCCACATTACTCTGTGATCCATGTCTGTGTTATGCTTTCCTGGCATTTTAGATCTAGGTAGTCTCCCCTGCTCAAACTTTTCTTTCTTTGTTCCCCGAAATGCCTGCCTGGACCTTTAATTTCTTGCCTTTGTTATTTTTTTTATGTTTTTATTTTCTTGACTCACTTTGATTTTCTTCTTTATGATGCTCATTTAAGTGCCAAAAATATTTGTACGGAACAAAACCCAAAGATCTCATTTCTAAAGCGTTCACTGTGTGTCCTATCTCAGCCTCAGTGCACTTGGGGGTCTCATCGTCCCTTTGGGTCACCCACTTCATGGAGAAATAATCTCAGAACTTCTCTCTCTGGGAAACATCATGTACACAGGCTCTATTCAGATGCATCACACTCAACAACCTCACTGGACCCTTTCTTCATTTGCAAAAAGAAGATAATATTTTCCTCTTCTGTAGTGTTGTGAAGATCAAATATTATAGTTACTATCAAATGTTGAGCCCGATGCTCAATAAATCTTAGTTCCCTTTTCCTTCCCCTTTTTACTCTGCCTATTCCCCCGTGAAGGTTGAAAATAAAACACTTGTCCAAAAGAAGAACAAGAGCAAAGGATTAAATGGTTAAGGCTGGAATCTTCCTCTTCTGTACTTCACCAGTGGGTCATTCAAGGTACTTCACAATTTGTTGAGAGAACCATTAAACACCATTAGGAGGTCATCTTCCAGTGACTCCAAAACTATAGTCTGTAAAGCTCAGCTAAACAGGGAAATCATCTTAATAGCTCCGATCACTTTGACTTGGGCCATAAGGCCATGGTGACAGAAGCACTAAGCATCTCATAAATACCAGGGTATTTCCTTTAGCTGGCATAATTTTCAGACTAGAAATGGTCATGTGCTATCATTATGTAATGTGATATCATTTAAAAATGTAAAACTTCAGCAGAGGCATTTGACCAAGTGACCCTGCGTCTTTAACTACCTTGCTCAACACCCTTCAGTTGCTCTGGTCTGAACTAAGTGACCCTCACATCATAAGGTGCCTGATATTTGCTCTTTTTCTCCTTCAAATCCCGAAAGGTGATTTACATTAAGAGAGTGTATAGTGCTGGGCTGAACTTTTGAGACTAGTCTTTTAAATGTATTTTAACTATGAGATATATGATTCTAGTCCAATATTCTGATGCACAGATGAAGAAACTGAGATTGGAAGCAGTGAAATTACTGGACATGGCTAAATGAAGTAAGCCATTGGTTCAGAATTTGAACTCAGATCTTTCCACCTCCAAGTAGGCTGAAAAAGGAAGCTTTTATTTTTGTGTCATACATGAGAGATATCTGTGATTTTATTTTTTCTCCTAAATGCAATCAGCATTTTATTCACTGAAAATAAAAATTATGTGTTCATTTTCTTAAAGCAATTCATAAGAATATAAAGAAAGTCATAATTGCCTGAAATTCCAGAAATAACATCTATAAATATTTTGATAAATGTTATGTTGACATATTTTAAATTTCATAAAAGTATACATAAAAATCCTGGAGTAAGACTAATATCCAATTGTTTTTTTGTTTTTTGTTTCTTGGGTTTTTTTACTATTAGGGCTTACATTCTAACAAGAGCAGAATGTAGGACAATAGTTCTCAACATGTGAACTTAAGAGAAATGCAAACCATCAGGCCACACCCAAGACTAACTGAATCAGAAAGTCAGTGATCTGGGTCTTAGCAAGCCTATGTGACTGTTCTCATTAACTTAGAGAACCTTTGGTGTACTGATGTGAGAAATCTGAGCTTGAATTCATCTTGTCTATGCCACTCATTAGATTGTGACCTTGAACAAGTTAGTCACCCAACAGTGAGCCCTTGGTTCCTTGTGGTGAAGTGAAGACAATATTTACCTTGAAATGTTGCTGTGTACATTAGAAATAGATTATGTGAAGTACTGAATACAGTGCCCTAGCCTATTGTAGGAGCTCAAGCAATGATAGTCATTATATGAGGCCATCATAGCTTTCATCAGCAATTCAGTGGTACTACTCATTTTTGAGAGAGATGGTAGTATGCTCTGTAGGATAAAAACACACTGTTAATATTTAAAATTTGCAAATAGCCTTGCAGCCAGAGGAATACTATCACTGTCTATTTCAGAGTTTGTGCTCCTCAGTAACATGTGGTTCTTCAACAATTAAGTCTTCATTTTAAAGAGGGAAGCTATTTTTTTTCAAAATGCTTTATTCTATAAATTTTGAGCTAATGATTCTGGACATGATATTCCCTAGAGACAGGCCAATTTTATCATAAAATTGTGAAATGCACATGTGAGAATGTCTGGGATTCCATTCTTCTCTTGCCACATATAGAAAGACCTAAATAGTCCCAGTTGGTTAAATCCCTCTTCCTAGGAAGATTGTTGTTTGGGCCACAATGTATTTGGTACAACCAAATACAAAGTCTATAGAAATAAAAATAAATATGTAAGTGTTTTTAGTTTTATTTGTCATGTCTGAAGATATTCATCTTAGAGATATTCTATAACCCAGTAAGTTGATCTTATGAAAGATGACTGAAATAAGTTATGGGATAAAGGAAACAGGATGAACTTAGAAGGTACCAAACAACTTCCCTCTAACTGTACAGAAAGGTCCAAATTGACTGAATTTGGCCTTACTTGGTCTCAAGTGGCAAATATCAAAAAGTATGCCTGTTAGTTTTAGTCAAGTATAAGCCCGTCTCTAGCAGACTCTACTGGCAAGTAGGTATGGTGATGTTTTAGTAAATCTATGGAGCATTTTCCCATTTCTGCCTCATATGTTCTAATCACCTTAAATTGAGAACAAATTGCTAAAAACTTTTGATGATTTCAGAAAGAATTTTAAAAATAAACCAATAAAATGAAATAACACAATGACAATATTTAAGTAGGAATATTATGGCAGATAAATTCTTGGAAGTTTACTGCTAATGGCCACTTGACATTTTTAAATAGAGCATTTCAGTAAATCACTGGAAATTAGCCGACAAAAACTTAGATTCATCTATTTAAATGATACTTATAAATAAGTAAATATGGTTTAAAAATAGTTTGAGTGATGCTGGAGTTTATGGCAGTTAGTATGGGTTTTGTTCTAATTTCAGATCAGTTCAACAAGCATCTATTGTAGATTTCCTATGAGCCAGGAAGTATATTAGTTCCTGGAGACCCAAGGAGGAGAAAGAACAATTTTGGAAATTTAGTAAGTAATTGCCCATGTTAGAGTCCATCATCATTTACCCCAGAAAACCTCCTTTCTTCCTTGAATAAAATTCGATACTTGGGGACTTATGTAACTTCCAGGTTAGAATTTAGAGCTGTCCCACTTCTGTTCTTAATGATAGCTTGTAGTTTTTAGCTTACACACAGTTCAGGAGCTAGTCACTGGGCAACCGTTTGTAATATATGCCAGTGGAGTATTTTAATTGCGAATGCATTAGTTCATTCATTCTGTAAGTATTTATTATGCATGTTCTATGTGCCAGACACTGTTCTAGGCACAGAAAATAGCAGTGAACAAACCAAGACTTGTGCTCCACTGAACATATTTTTTAGTGAGGAGATCAGCTGTGGATTAGCAAATAAATAAATTCAGTAATTTCTGTGAGTGGTGAATGTAAAGGAAAAATATATCTGGAGCACTTATAGAGCACTCGAGATGAGTGGGGGAAAGACTCTACACAGAGCTCTCTGAAGAGGTATCGCTGCGAAGGTGGCATTTGAATTGGAAACGGAAGGAGGAGCAGAAGCTTGTGGAAGTCAAGGGGATGAGCATTCTGGGTAGAGGGGCACATCGTGCCCAGGCCTGAGGAGGGAACATGCTCAGTATAGTTCAGGGTTAGAGAAAGGCCAGTGTGGCTGGACCTTCGTGGGTAAAGAAGGAAACCCTTCTGTAAGTAAGGTGAGGGAAGCAGCACAGATCGTCTGCTTCTGGGCACTAGAGTTTGTTTTGTTTTGTTTTGTTTCATGTACTAATGGAAAGTCATTAGGTTTGAAGTATAGATAGTACACCTACTTGGTTGTTAAACTGACCAAGAATCTTCGTACTTTTCTACATACCCTTTTAAAATGAAATAAAGTCAAGTCTCCTTGAGTCAAGTCTTCCTTTGAGATACTGGGGAAAACCCCAAATGTCTACCCAGTCATCAATTCAAAAATAATTATAGTTACAAAACTCCTAAGTTAGAACTTCCAAAAGATACAGTAATGATAGTATCTGTCTCAAGTAAGTTGCATGCCATTGGTAAAAGAGCTCTTTATAACCACCTATGATATAAACTTTTAATGAAATAAATTCTATAGTAGAATCCTAAAGGAAAAAAAAAACAGCAAATCCTGAGTAACATTATTCATTTATTCTACAAGCACTTTTTGATCACCTGTCACATAAGAATGTGGTGGAGAACAAAACCCAGATGGCTCTTGTTCTCATAAAGTTTGGGATCTAGTAGGGAAGCAGGGATAAGATATGAAATATGATCACAAGTTAGAATAAATGAAATGAGAAAAAATGGCACTTAGGACATTATCTAGCACATAGGCACATAATTATCAGCTGAATCAATGAATGAATAAATGGTGAATAATAGGGAGTAACATACTTTACACAGAATTGTCAGGAAAAGCCTACCTTAAATAGGTTCTACCATTTAAGCTGTGATCAGAAGGAAGTGATGGCATTATTTCAAAAGCCTGGGGGAGGGGGAGTTCTAGGTAGAGGGACATATGTGTAAAGGTCCAGATATGGGGAAGAGTTCTAGAATGTGTCAGAATGCTAGAGATATGCCATTTGAGAGAGAAAAAGTGGCAAAATAGAGTAAGACATTGCAGGTTGTAAGGAGTCAATAAGTCACTGTAGGGCTTCATATGATCAAGTAATCATCCTAATTTCTAAAAACAGATTAAGTGAGGACTAGAGCTAATGATGGAAAACCACTTATGATGATATTGTGTTAAATTAGAGTAAGAAATGATGGTGGTTTGGGCTAAGACAGTAAGAATTAGATGGAAAAACATGGATGGATCCAAAAACTTTATAGATACAGTCACTGGATGTAGTGGGCTGAGGTATTTTTCTTCTTTACCCTAAAAACTTGCACTTAGCCCTAACCAGTTTGGCTCAGTGGATAGAGCGTCGGCCTGCGGACTGAAGGGTTCCAGGTTCGGTTCTGGTCAGGGCATGTACCTTGGTTGCAGGCACATCCCCAGTAGGGGGTGTGCAGGAGGCAGCTGATCGATGTTTCTCTCTCATCGATGTTTCTAACTCTCTGTCCCTCTCCCTTCCTCTCTGTAAAAAAATCAATAAACTATATTTAAAAACAAAAAACTTGCACTTATCTTTGATATAGCATCAAGTGTGAATCTGTTAAGGAAACCAGTCTTATTCCTCTGCTCAAAACCCTCCAGAGTCCCTTCCATATCATTCAAAGGAAAAAGCAAAATCCTCCATATGACCTACAGGCCCCTGAATGCTCTTCCCCCATGTGAAATCTCTGAATCATTTCCTGCTAGTGTCCTCCTTACTTAATCTGATTAGCTGCACTGGCCTCACAGAATTTAAACACAACCATCACACTCCACCTCCTGCTACTTGTCTTTGCTATTCTTTCTACATAGAATTTCCTAGATATGAGACAGTGCTTCACTTTATGTAGCTCTTGGCTCAGATGTCTCCTTCACAGGGAGGTCTTCCCTCGTCACCCATCTCAATGTCTAAGCCCTCCTTTGCAATATACTTTATCCTCTCTCTCTGCTTTATTTTTCTTCTTAGTATTTATCACTATGTAACAAAATATATGTTTCATTTTTTCTTGTCTCCCCACTAAAATATAAACTGAGAAGTATTGTATGTGTTTTTTCAATCACCATATCCCTGGTGCCTAGAATAATGTTCTAATACATATTGGTTAAAAAAAATAAATAAATGACATAGTTTCAGAAGGGGCCATGTCTTCCAAGATAAATGCTATTATGTAATAGCTCCAGTTTACTGACCATTTGGAATATATCAGGCATTGAGTTTATTAACTCTTTGCAAGGATGATCTTTTCAGTGGGAGATGAAGCTGGGTAGGGGTAGGCAGACTTGGGGATAATCAGAATAATGTTAAATAGCTTACCAACATGTTTGGACGTAATTCAATAGATATTTGGGGTTCATTAGAAAGTTTTTAAAGAGGTAGGTAGCACACTCTATCCTATGTTTTATGTTAATAATTGGGGGGAAAATGTGAAGGAGGCAGTGTGAGTAGGTAGACTGTCAAATTAGGAAAAAAATATCAGGAAATTACTGAGTCACTCCAACTATGAGGTGTATGTCACATGTCCAAACTTTAGTTTTCAAAACAGAAATGGGGGAAAAAGAAAAAAGATATGGGAATGGAAACCATGGGCCCTTATAGCAAAGATCCCGGTTAGTTTCAATAAGCTTTTTTCTCTTAAAGATAATTTATTTTGTTTTTTATATCCTTAATTTCTCACAAAGCATTTGAGTCAATTGGTTATTAGGAATATTGAAATCTACCTTGACCCCTGTGGTGCCATTTATTTTAGAAGAAATCATGCTATTTTCCTGGCTAAAACTTTTGAAACTTTTCTGAAATGTTTCTTAATGGCAAAGTCACTGAACTGTTAGGCTCTCCCAGTTTTTGCTATGTTTCTGTCAGTTACCTAACAGACATGTGACTTTGATTATATCACCTAACTTTTCTCAACATTGTCACCTTATGGTATAAAGGAGCATTATGGAAAGAGGACATCAGAGAGTTGTCTTCAAAGACCAGATTTTGGCCCAGGCTGATTCCAGATCCCATGCTCTTAACTACACAGTCATAAACTGCATGATCCCTAGGGAGGAAGTAGGATACGTACAGAATTCCAATTCACCACAGGGACCACCTTTCAGAATGCAGTGGGGTTGAGCTATTTTAACAGAAAGTGACCTCCCTATCATAATATAGCTTCAAGCAGAGTCTGGGTATCCATGGATGTCTAGTGCTTTCACTCACCAAGCATTTTTCAAGAAGATCCAAGACCTAAAATAGCAGCTGAATTAGGTGGCTTTGAATTCCTTCTGTTTTGTGTGTAAATGTGAGAAGCCAGGAGTCAGCAGCAGTGCAGTTTTCTACCACCCATCATCATTTCTAGTTCCTCTTAATTCTGTACCATTTGAGATCCACAGCAGCTTTTATGTTTGACATTCATATATTATTTTATGGCTTCCCCTTAATTTTGAGAGCAGGTATTATATTTCATTCTTCTTCCGGTCTCTAATGTGTAGACCTCCATTTTATTCACAATGGGCTTTTAGGCCATATGTTATATTTATTATATATTGTGAAAAAATAGCTTGTTCAATTCTACTTAAAATAAGAAATTATTTCAAAAATATATATCTAAAAAGTGGAAAAATCCAATCAACTAGCAGCTCTTTGAAGATCAAAAGATAGGTACCTTGGGAAATAAGACCAAGCCCTTTAACTGTTCTCAAGGCATGTGCGTGCCTGCAGAAGTGATGACATGGGGAGTCTAAACCTCCTTAGCCATACCTGAGAAAGATTTATTTTCAAAGCAGGAAGTTCCATCCTTTTAAGATAATAAAAAAAACTATCCTTTGTTATTATTGTTATTGGGAGCAAAACAGAACGTGTGTTGTTTTGTTGTTCTGTTCTGTTCTGTTTGGAATAAGTGAAAAGAAGGACAACCTCTTCAATTTAAAAGCTATATTTTTAAAATAAAATTTATATTTTGAAACTTATATACAAATATAAAAGATCTATTTTATTTTTTAAAATATATTTTATTGATTTTTTTTACAGAGAGGAAGGGAGAGGGATAGAGTTAGAAACATCAATGAGAGAGAAACATCGATCAGCTGCCTCTTGCACACCCCCTACTGGGGATGTGCCTGCAACCAAGGTACATGCCCTTGACCTGAATCGAACCTGGGACCCTTCAGTCCGCAGGCCAACGCTCTATCCACTGAGCCAAACCGGTTAGGGCTAAAAGATCTATTTTAAAATAGAACAGTGATGACCAATGTAACTATGTAAGGGAAACACCACTGTAATAAATGAGGTAAAATAAATGTGATAAAAGTGAGGCCCGCTAAATGTGAGCCACTGAGTCAAGCTGCATGTAATCATCCTAGAAGACAATGCCCAGGCAGAGAATGTTGTTAATGATTTGTCAGAGCCCAACTAGTGTGGCAAACAACTCCCAGTGCATTTACTCCTCCTCGTACGGAGCCCATCACAATGTAAAATCGAGGGGGCACCTGGCATTAAATACTGTATTTACAGAAACGCTGTAAAAAAAATCAAGATAGCATTTAGTGTATTGTTCTTTTACAAAAGAGAAAGAAGGAAAAAAATTGCCTTTATCGACCAACATATTACAATTACGATGTTTTATTTAAATAATCACAAATGGGCAATTTGTTCAAACTTATTTCTATATTCCCAGCGTGAAGTCATCCCCCATCCACTCAAGTTTTTCTATGCATCTGAGATGGGATAAGTAGAACCATAATTACAGGAAAAAATTTGGGCATCGCAATTGCCATCCGAAGTGTTGGGGCATTCGCTTTCATGGCCTTGGCCGTTCCCTCTGTCTTTGTTGAGTCTCTATTTTCCCCCTCAATTTAGCTATGGTTTCCTTATGGTATTTTAAATTAATTATCAATACCTTTTATGCTTTTTTTGTGTTTTTGTTCTACATTTTTATGGATAGCTCTTGCTATTCTTTGTCAAAATTGCTTCCTTCGTCGTGCATGCACCGGAACGGTGGTTGAATCACAGTGAGATTTGCTAGCTGGTAGATGCACCCATCTCAGTAAAAAAGGCTTTGTTCCCTGGAGATCAGCTTCGTAACAGCTGAGCCAGAGGTTCTGCATTGCAGGGAGGGGGTCAGGAGGCGAGAGTTCATTTCACCTGGCACTGGGCACTTGGCTTTGCCCCAGTTTCATTCCCTTGAGGAGCATGCATTCATTCCTTGGGGTTCATAATGTAGCCTATCACTTCAGAAATATCCTGTGCAGTGTTTTATGTACTTGCACTGGGTTGAATTCATAAACTCTAATCGCACAAAAACTAATTAGTTCAACAATGAAAATGGAAGCACTGAACACCTGAGTACTTAGGAATCATCTTTCAGGACCGTTGATTCGGTTAGTTATCTTGTATATTTCATGGCCTACATATTCCAGTAAAATAATAATATTCTACCCAGACACACTTATCCAGGAAGCCAGGAATGGAAGTTACTGCATGTAGGCATTATGGCTGAGTCCCAAGCTGAGGAGGCAAACCTTTCTTCTAAATTATAAGCAAATACAAATGCAAAACCAGGTAAGGATTGTGTTTAAAAGGTAGTAGGAGATAAGGAAGAAATGGATGTGAATTTGAGCCCAGAAACAATGGGACATGCAATAGAAATTCCAACAAGTATGCAGAAGTCATTAACAAAGATAAAAGCAATACTGTCTCAGTGATATGGGCAGCAACTGAAATAGATGAAGAGGGGAAAGGTACTCAGAGAAGCCTTTCCTGAGGAGCAAGAGGACTAGACTGAATTTCTGTTATTATTGGGGCAAATAAAAGAATAGGCAGGGCCACATATGTGCTTCAGGGCTCTGGCTTCACCGATTTCTAGCTGTGGAACCGGAAGAACTACTTACTGCTCTTCTGAGCATCAACTTCCTTGTGTATAAAATGGGAATAATGATCTTATCATCTTGTAAGGCTATTTAATGAGATAGCATTTACATAAATTTCTTAAAGCAATACCTAGTATATATTAAGTAGTTGCTGTTATTGTTACTGTAAATTTTTTTGTTTTTATTATTATCAGAAAAATAACTATTCTAGACAACTTGATCAGAAAGCCTCCCCCCTAACTTTTTTGAGTCTTTCAACTCAAAAATTATTTCAAAGAATTTTAGAATCATCACTATTTACCATGTCCTTGGGCCACTTAGTATAGGGCATATTCTTTTGGGAATGGGCAAATGATGGCTTTGGAACTGGGTACAAGACTTCCAATGGCATAGAAGGGAGACTAGAGTTGCTGCTTTCTAGTGTATGGTTGGTGTGAACATGTTTGGTGCTCTTGCCCCTATACTCCAAGGTGAGGGATGTGAATTCACCTGCATGGAGAGGATAGTGTGTCTTTAAAAGTAGATCTCTAAACAATACATGTGGATGGAATTTGGCCTCTTAGGAAATCAATGAGATTTAGAAAATTGATGTCACCCTCTCCAGGTAGATCTTCTAGGCCCGTGAATCCAGTGGTTACCTTTCCTTCACTCTGTATGGCAGCACGGTTAGAGAAACTAGTTCAGTGGCATTCTAATATACTCAGTAAGTCAATGATATGGGTTATCGTGTCTACATCTGATTGTGAATTGGTGTGTGCATGTATTTTATAACAAAGCAATAGCATTTAAAAATATTTAAAAGATCCCTACAAATGTTTATAGCTTATGTTTATTGAGTTTTTACTATGTACCAGATACTATGTTAAGAGTTTTTATAAATTGTTTTGCTTATCATCCCATCAAAACCTTATGTTGCAGAATACTTTCATGATCTACACTTTAACAGTGGCAAAAGTGATATGAAGGGATGGTTGGTAGCTTGCTAAAGTTGACACAGAAAATAGTGGTGTTTGGTCCTAGCCCAGGAAGTCTGATTCTGGCCCCCTTATTTTAACCAAACTTAAAACAGAAACTGGCCTTAAATAGACCAGTGGCTGTCATCTGGATATCGATGTAGGGCAGTGAAACTTGCTTAAAATTCCTTAAAGGTACTAGGTGAACTTTAAAAAATATGCCTTCTGTGTTAATATTAAAATAGTTCATCATTTGAAAATAAAAGAATTCATTTTCAGCTACACTTAATGGTATAAAATTATGAAGTAATATCTGTAGGAGCCCCGCCTCTTTCTCTGAAAATTAGAGCTAAGTGGTACCTTTTAGACTTGGGCCAAGCAGACAATATGCATTTGCTATTCTAGGAATTCCCATTTAATAATGCATTCTCCTTCCTTCTTCCCTCCTTTCCCTTTTCTTCCTCCCTTCCATTTTCTTCTTTACTTTCATTGTTCTTGTAATGTCATTCAAACCTGTCAGCTTGGTGTTAGCATGCTATAAGTACATTGCGTTCTGGCAGTAATGGCCCTCTTATGACACATTCTCTGGTTTTGCAGGTCATAGTATTTGAAGTAGCAAGCTCTCCTGATATATTAAAAAGGCTACTGAATTGAGGTTCTGATAATGCAAGCATTTTGCAGTTGTCACTAAAGCCGTATTTGTCTTTTGAAATTGGAATTTGTGGATGGTTTCCAGGTTTAAAATATCACAGTAGAGGAAGGTGACAAAATCCATTGTTGAATAGAAATTCAATACAAATTTCATTGCAAATAACTCATTTGTGTACTCAAATTGGAGCCTCTTAGGTTATTGTGCACAGGGCTTGACCATGTTAACTGGGTTGGCCAGCAAACCCCTGGACTGTGATTCGCTTAGGATACCTGTTTTATGAACACATCCACTCACTTCCATGCCCATCACTATCACCACTCCATTTTGCATACAGCATAATAAAGTCCGGTTCACTCTAGAGATTCCAACATTAGTGCTGCAGGGGAGACCAATTGTTTTAGCCCCATTTATTTAAAAGATGCAGAAACTAAAGCTGAGTATGTAACTTGTGAAAGGTAATACAACTCCTGAGAGGTTTAGCCATGCGTCACATTCTACTCTCTAAATTCCATCTGCAGCCCTGGCTGGGTAGCCCATTTGGTTAGAGTGTCCTCCCAATATGCCATGTTGTAGGTTCAATCCCCGGGTAGGGCACATACAAAAAGCAACCAATCAATGTATAAATAAATAGAACAACAAATCTCTCTCTCTCTCTCTCTCTCTCTCTCTCTCTCTCTCTCTCTCTCTCTCTCCCTCTTTCTCTAAAAATCAATCAATAAAAATTGAGTTCCATCCCATAGCATCACAACAAATCAAGCTATTATAAGTTGCTAGTATAATGCTCATGGTTGTTAATAACAAATACTCTGATCCTGTGTAATGTTCTGAGGAGCCTAATAACACATAAGCTGGGATGGGAGTGAGATATCACGTGCCATGTGCCATGGTCAACATTTCTCACTAAAGCACCTCAGCAGCCTCGCTGGGGATCTAATGTAATTACCCCCACATGTATAAATGAAGAAACAAAAACCCATCAGATTAAGTAGCTCCCTGAAATCCACAACCAGGAAGTGATGGAGTCTAGTTCTAAGCCCCTGTCTTACTGATGCCAACCGCCATGCTGTGCTGCCCGCTGAAGTGTCTTCAGTCCTTTTCTTCTTTCTCCCAAACTAGAACACATGTAAACACACACACCCACAACAGTCTCTCCACAGGCTTATCCGAAGCCAGTCTTTTTGGTTTCTCCTTTCTTTCTCCAGGATGGGGGGTGGGTACAGCAATCTATAGTTTCTCTGTGCTGCTGGCCTCACGCTGTGGCCCGCTGATCTGGACCAGGCCTGCTCCGGAGAGCTGCTTGCCGTGCATGCCAAGCTCAGTCAGCCACAGCCTGTGCGGAAGAGCTGGGAAAGGCATTCTAGTCCCTGGCCTTTTTTGTGTGGGTTTTTTTTGCTTTTGTTGTTGCTCACAGGAGTAGCAGGGATGGAGACTAAAGATGTCTGGTAGGCTGGCTGTGAAGAAAGTTGAAGAAAGCTCCATTATTACCTTAGTAATATAAATCACATGTCAGAGTTTGCAAAGAGAAATTTAGGCAGAACTGTAGAGAATAAGGCTCCTTGTATTCTTTCTAATCAGCTGTTACCAGACCTAGTCCAGCCAACTTAAATGTGAGTATACCTAAACTTCCTGTAATAACAGCATCTACAACCCAAGGAGCAGAAACAAGAAAAATGAAGGCAAAAATGTTTATGATCTTTTTCCCTTTGAAGAAAAAATTAAAATATTATAAACATAATTATTCACCTTTTTTAAGTATTCTACATTTTCAGGCAGAAATAGTTTATAATGTGACACTTTCACCCAATCATTGAGCAAGTATATTGTAGCTACATAATACAAAGAGGGAGAGATAGTTTTAGCCCACTTAAGATTCATAATACAATGAATAGACATATTAACAGGTAAGTTATAATTAAGGGGAATAAGTGCTACAATAAAGATCTCCATAAAGTGATTTGGGAATCTAAAGGAAGAAATAATTGTTCCTGGAGATTTTTAGCCAAGATTTTGAACAGAAATTGACATTTGAGATGATTGTTGTGGAACCAATAGTCATTATCCAGATTGTGAAGGGAGGGAGTGAGGACTCCAAAGCAGAGGAAGCCCACTGGGTGACGATTCAGTGGTATCCGATGTGGCCATCGAGAGACAGGTGGATTGTTCAAAGTGATGGGGTGACATCAGGGAGTGGCAATGGGGAAGGAGACTAATGTTAGCCTTGGGAATAGAGTTGAGATTATAAAATCTTCACACTTAAATAAGACCAATTTCAATTCATTGATGTGTTTTTATAAAATATATTTTTATTATTTCAGAGAGGAAGGGAGAGGGAGAGAGAGATAGGACATCAATGATAAGAGAGAATCATTGATCAGCTGCCTCCTGCATGCCCCATAGTGGGGATAAAACCTGCAACCCAGGCATGTGCCCTGACAGGGAATCAAACCGTGACCTCCTGGTTCAGAGAACAATGCTCATCCATTGAACCATACCAACTGGGCTGTTATCATTTAATGTTTCTCATTCTCCCTTCCTCTCTTAAATCAAATCAATAAAAATATATTTTTACAAATTTGATTGAATATAAACTTTGGGAATGACACTCTCAAATTATTTGATGCATAGACAAGTTGGATTGATCTTACAATGGCCTAAACCGTATTACTTATCTTGACAAATCATTAAACTGTGTGCTCTAAAAATTATTAGTAACTATCATCAAGATTTATACCCTAAAATTTTCTTGTATAGGCTTTTAAATTTTTTTACTTATTTAAACAAGATTCTAAAAAAGACAAGTCATACGGGAAGCATGCTCAGCTGTCATTTTTCATCCCTCCTCCTTCCCTCTCCCTTTGCTGAATGAAGGCAATTCTGCTGACACTCTACTAATTCTCATTTGATGTGAGGCCATCACTGCAGATACTGTCAGTGTGCTTCGCAGGCCCCTGCTATTCCTGCCCTGGACTAACTTTAGACAAGTGAGAGGTTTTTCCACAAACAGGTCACGACAAGCGCACCTGTAAGTTGTTCTAGTTTTGTCCTAAGGGTAAATTCTCTTCCTGTGCTTTCTGCTGCTGAAGGATGGTTGAGGGTGGTTTTTTTTTTCCATCCTCCAAAATGCCAGGATATTTGGTGAGAAAGTCAGCCAAGATTAATTATGAGACTTATTTATTTGTTATATTTAAACCGAGTCACCTACCTATTTTATCAAAGAACACATTTGACTGCTTCTTTTTAAATTTTTTATGTTTGTTCCTTGATTTTTCGGAGGCCATTGCATTCACCTGGTTTCTACTATGACATTAAGTGATTCATATAGAGGCAGAGCATGATCTCTTATGAAGTACTTCTCATCTGAGATGATTAAAGAAACCTTCTGTCTTAAATTTCATAAAGGACTAACCATGTGTCTGTGGGTTATTATTGAAGATGAGGTTGTAGACCTCTTATTCTCCACCGAAGAATGGCTACTGGGCAAAGTAACAGTTGGGACATTATTTGGTGAATTTAGCTGTGGTTTACAAAAGAAGAAAACAGTGAAATTTACATTTTGCCAAATAGTTTCCCCAGTCCATTGCCCTACATTCTGATAATTTCCTCCTTTCTATCACTCTTTTTTCTTTTATTCTTTCTGGATGAAATTAAGTTATGGAACATATCTGGACTAAATTTTTAAAATAAACTTTTTTATTTTAGAACAGTTTTAACTTTTAAAACATTTTAGATTTATGGAATTATTACAAAGATAATACAGACAGTACCTGTACACCTCACAGCTAATCTCCCCTATTTATTAACATCTTCCAATAGTATGCTGCATTTGTCACAGCTAATGAACCAATATTGGTACACTATTATTAACTAAAGTCTGTACTTCATTTCACTTTCCTCACTTTTTCCCTAATGTCCTTTTTCTGTCCCAGGATTCCATCCAGAACACCACATCACATTCCATAGTCATGTCTCCTTAGACTTTTCTTGGTTGTGACAGTTGCTCAGATTCTCCTTGTTTCTGATTACCCTGGCAGGTCTGGAGAATTCTGGTCAGGTATTTTATAGAGTGTTCCTCAGTTGGGCTTTGTCTGATATTTTTATCCTGATTACAGTAAGGTAATGTGCTTTTAGGAGGAGGGCTATAGAGGTACAAGTGCCATTCTCACAGTATCGTATTATATCAAGGGTGTATTCTATCAACAAGACTTATCACTGTTGATGTTAACACTGATCTTCATCTAAGAGAAAGTTTTTGGAAGAAAGTCATTCATACTTAGGGAGTGAGGTGTTATGTTCCACTTCACTGAGGTTAGAGCATTTGCATGAATGATTTGGAATTCTTCTGCATGTGAGAGTTGTCATTCTACATATTTTTTATTACTCAGTTATTAATTTCTGCTATCAGGGACTCATAGATATTTATTTTATACTTTGGGTTATACACCAATACAGCTTTATCTATTTGGTTGCTTAAATTGCTCCAGTTGGCCCCTAGGAGTTCCTTCAGTTGACTGTTGGGTTCCTTGAATGTACACCCATCATTGTGGGCTTTTGTTTTGTTTTGAGTACTTTCTTACTTTCTGGCACACAAGATGTTCCAGGCTCTTGTATATAATCATCTCTCAGTATCCATGGGGGACTGATTCCAGGAGCCCTCTTCAGATAGAAAAATCTGCGGATGTTTAAGTCCCTTATATAAAACAACATAGTATTTGCCTGAAACCCATACTTCCATATAGGGTACAGCAGGGTGTGCCTGCATACAATTTCATTCTCACATATTCAGCATAGTGCTGGGCACATGGCAAATTCTAGTTTGTTGTTGTTGTTGTTTTGGAACTTCCTGGGAGTTTTTTTTTAATATTTTAAATCTCTGATTTGTTGAATCTTCAGATGTATAGAGGGCTAACTATAATTTCTGTCCCAGCTCTAGAATCAATAAGTATATCTTCAGGTGAGGATTAAAGAAAATGCACAGCTAACTAGACTTCTTTTGAAGGCTCACTAAGGAGATATCCCTTTGAATGACACTATCAATGAAGATAAAGGTCCCTGAAGAAATCCATCAACATGACTGTGTTGTCTCTACCCTTCTAGCAGTCAGCCAGGATCCTGCATCTCATGACTAGGCTTCTCGTTCCTTCCTCTTTCGGATTCCTGGGATTGGTGGCTGGAAAGACATCAGGAAAGATAGGGCACACCAGAAATGTGAAGGGGATTAAGATGTCATGTCTGCTCTTTAAGTTTTCTGAGCAGGCTTCCTCAACCCCTGGGCTCCCCAGAAGAAAGGAGCGTTGCAGCATTCATATAAAGATGGATTGGGGGGGGGGGGCGGGTAAACTTGCACATACTGTTCTTCCAAACAGCCCATCACAAGTGTCCTTTGTCTCTCTGATGTCCCAAGCCCTGAGAGACAGAAGGACAGGAAGTGCAGCTTTTTTTGTGGGTATAGAGGGAATTTCATCTTCCTGATGCATTGTTGATAGGCATTTTACAGAGGAATAGAACCCCGGTTCCTGAGATCTGTTTCTCTTGGCTTTGGTGTCAGATATTCAAAAGCAAGAATCACTGAGGGTTCCAGGAGGTGAACTGCTACTCGAGAAACCATGTTGACAGGCCCTCCCTTCCATTCAGGCTTCAGTAGCTGCCATGTGTCCATCAGCCCACGTCTGAGTGCTGGGGAGCGCAAAGCTTTCCTTTTTAGGGGACAGAAGTATAGTCAACAATGTCAACAAACTCACCTTCAATCATTTATCATTTATGCATCAGTTGTGTTTGAGGGCCACAAGCATATGCCTGTGACAAAAAGAAAGTTGGTATTAAAGGGAGAGGACTTATTAAATTTTCTTTCAATTATTTATTTTTATTTGCTGAATATTTGAAACTGCTTCTTTAGTAGGAGAATTAATAGTTGCCTTTGGTAGAAATAAGGTTTTTCAGGGGCCTTTACATTTCTTGTATTAACATTATTTTAAGTAATTGGCATAAACCCCAGTACTGGAAAGGAGCTAATAATCGTGATTTCTGCAAAAACTATATTTGGACAAACCCAAAGAGGATGAATCATAGATTCTCAACACAGGAGCAAATGTGATTTGGCAACCCACTGACCCTGTAGAATTTATTTTATTTTTTTTTTGAAGGAACTTTTTATTTCTTATCTCTGAATATAATCTGATTAGCTCTAATCATTTCATTCAGCTGAATAACACATAGGGAAAAACAAATAATCAGTAAAAGGAAAGAATGAGTTGTACCAAATATCTGATTCTTAAGTAAATTCTTCCAAAATAATGCTATAGTAAATGTAGCCAAGGACATATTTTATGAAATTTTGGCAGAAGTGGAACAGAAAGACCTGGCCTAGTTGTCAAGGACTTCTGTCCAAGTCTGTCCCTCCCTTGCTCCCTCCCTCCCTTCTTTCCTTTCTTCCTTTCTCCCTTCCATTCATCCATTTACATTTATTTAGGCAAAACCTTCTATTTATGGTCCCCCCCAAAATATATACACATACATTGAATAATCATAAAGGCGGTGTCTATTAAAATACATTTTATTTTCAAAATTGAACTAGCAGCTGTTAAAGTGTGCATACATTTTGGGGGACACCCTGCATATACCCCTCAAAATACAGAAGTAAATAAAGAAAATACTCCCTCATGGAGCTTAAATTCTGGTAACTATCTCTCAAGCATATGATGCTGCAGGATTACGGTCGGTGGAAACACAACTCTACACAAAAGACTATCCCAGCACCATTCAACCATGTCCTCCACTCCCTTTGAGAAGAGAGGAAAGATTGTCTCGTTCCAAACTCTGGTAGCAGGCAAAGGGATTTCCCCCTCTGCTTTTTAAACTGGACTGGAGGCTCACTATTCAGGAATAACTCCATTATACTTGTTCCGCTTAGCATTTGGGAAAGAATTATTCAAATCATATGGGAGGTGGTTCTTTAAAAGCCCCAACTAACATGAAAAGAAAAGAAAAGAAAAAAAAACCAGGAAGATTTACAATCCGAAGCCAGACTTAATAATACATAACAAATTGCAGCTCTGTTTGGGATTCTCCCTAGGTACCGTTCCTAAGGATTCCAAGTGTTTAATTGAAATTTCTTTGGGGACAGCAGTCATCATTCACTTAGGCATTATATTTATATTTGTGTGCAGAGGAAGGAAGTCAAAGGGCTAATAGACTGAGTGAGCAGAATGGCTGCTTTTCAGCTGCAGGCCATGAAGAGCCAGCAATTCTCGGAGGAGTGCTTATCCAGGAGACAGCTTGCTTCTGCTGTCCTCTGGGGACCAGGGGAGGAGAACAGAGATGTGACTGACAGCTGTTTCTTCCTAGACGGAGACAGAACTCCTGATCCCGGTGCTGCCTGTGTAATCAAACTGTTCTCAGTCTAGAGGATTAAAACACCTCGAGATGGGAAAGAAAGGCTGTTCATTTTACCCTGATGGGTAGCACAGAATAGTTTAGTCCCAGGGCACTTGTGCCTTCATGATTTCCAAACAAAAGTTAATGAGTAACTATTATTCAAGGCATATTTTAGCCATTAAATTCATGATAGAATCAAAAGAAAAGTCACAATGTTATAATAATTCTCTTTTCAATCTATGCAACATGAGTCATAGATTAGCTTTGAATAGTTTACTCCACAATCTGTATATCTTAAGAGTTACCGCTGTTATTTTATTCTGTGCTGTTGTTTTATTCTAGGTTTTCCAGGTGCAGTTTTTACCCACATACAGAGAAGTGCTTACATATCACCACCTTAATTTGTAACAGGTTTACTGAGGTATAATTTACACATCATAATATCCTCCAATTCCAAGTGTACAATTGCATGAATTTTAGTAAATTAACAGAGGTGGACACTTATCACCATTATACAATTTTAAACCATGTCCATCATTCCAAGAGGATTTCTCATGCTCATTTGCTCCCAGCTCCTGTCCCAGACAACTGGCTTAGCTTTAAGAGTTCTAATGAACGTTATCATGGTCTATGCTTATCTCCCAAAGGGTCTAGGTTTTGTTTCCTTGGATGTGGCCTCTAGTCTGTATGTTAAATATTGTAGATATTATCATCCTTATTTTATAAGTGGGGACATTGGAATTTGGAGAAGCTGGAGGATTGGGACTTTGTCTTGTCTGATTGCAAAGCCCCTGTGCACTGTGATACACAGTTACTCCTACTCTGAAAGTGAGCTGGATCTTCATAGAAGGTGGAGATTAATAAAAGATCATTCTTATGTGTATATATAGCATTTCACTTTCCTAATTTCTCAATTCTCATTATTTGAATATACGTAATTTGTGCACATGGACGGGGTGGGCAAAAGTAAGTGTACAGTTTTGAGTATGTAAATCACAGTTTATTATTTATTCATTAATTAATGCATTGTTGTATAGTTATCATATTTTATTAACAGTAAGCCTACTTTTGCACACCCCTGTATATGTATGTATACATACATACATGGCATGTCTCTGTTTATTTTGGGTTGTGTTAGGGTTTGATGGCTGACAGTTTCCAGATGCTAACTTATATAATGGTTATTTTCTTTCCTATTAAAAATTATGTTATCATCACTTTTCTTATATGTATGAGAACATCTCAAAAATACACATCATATAATTTACACATCATAATATCCTCCAATTCCAAGTGTACAATTGCATGAAATATCTTTCAATTTTATTGAAAGATAAAATTGCTAATATTGAAATACAATATTATAATATTACATATGGACCAGTTAATTCTTTACGTTAAAATTTTTATTTGGAGATATTTGTGTTAGAGGTTTTTTTTTACTTTTAAATTGTAGTAACAATAATCAGAAATCTAACAGCTGACATATAAGAATGGTGCTAAATTTTATTAATTTGGACCAGTAAGGATTTTAATAAAAACTCAGACACCAACTCATGTCATTGCAATAGAAATTAATGTATGATGGTAAAAAGTTCTTTGGAGCTGTGAAAATCTGAGTTCCTGCTTTTCTTTCCTTCCCTCTTTTTCTCCCTCCCTCCCTCTCTCTCTCTTTGACTTTCTAGAAAAGATGTAAAGTTTTTTAAAATATATATATATTAGAGGCCCAGTGCACAAAATTCGTGCATGGGTAAGGTCCCTAGCCTGGCCAGTGATCAGGGCTGATTGTGGCCTTCCAGCTGCTGGCAGGGGCCTTCCTTCATTCTGCGCTGCCCCCTGGTGGTCAGCGCACATCATATCGAGTGATCAAACTGAACTCCTGAGGGGTCACTTTGCATATATATATGATATTATGTGTGACCTAAGCACAATTATTTAAAGTTAATAAATTTTTATTTAAGGAATTTCACATGTTCTAATTCCTTCCACTGCCTTAGTTCCTCCTGAGTTTGAGGCTTAATCCCTTTTAAAAAGAATGTTTGCTCAATCCAGTAGTCATGTCACTCAGTCCTATAATCAATGGGACTCTATTTTTCAAGTAATTCACTTTGGGGCCACTGTTAGGGTCAGAGTAGGTGGATCTGCCTGGTCTCTCAAGTTCAGACACCCTCTAAACATGAGTGAGTTCAAATCACAGTCATTTCTAAGCCATCACCCCCTAGAACAGTACAGATCTTCAGACTGTCCAAATACCTGCAAATCCAGACATTGTGTTCTCAAGACAAAACCCATGACATTCATATGCCTGTCTTCTTTTCAGGCCACTCTATCTTCAGTCCATTGTTTTTAGAGTTTGATACCCTCTTTTTTTAGACAAAGCAGCTTCTTCAGCATATTCCTGTTCTAACTATGCATTCATCGTCTTTGGTAATTCAGAACTTACTATGAAATAATTATTCTCTACCAGTTTGACATCACATTCATCACCAGATTCAAGATTCGTTGCAACCTCGTCCTCTCTGCTGACTCTTCAGTGGGAGAGATAGATTCACTGTCATCCAAGTGTTTATATCTATGACTGTCAGGGTCTTTTTCTTCTAAATCTTCACCAGCATTCATCTGTTTTGAGGATCCCTTGAGGTGGTATTCATACTTCAGTTTTTCAAGATAGTTGAAAAATCCTCTTGCCACTGTTGGCTCGAAGGTTAAACTTTTTCTCCAAAGTAATGGTTTTCTTCCAGTGTCTGATTCTAAAAGAGGAAGTGAGGTCTCTTATCTTTAAATTGTTTCTTATTTATTTGTGGTTTAGTGTTTTTCCTTCCTTTTGTTCTTCCCTTGGTCTTCCTGTTGGCTCATATTTCCTCTTTTTACATTTCTTTTTCTTGAATCTTTCAAAAATAGCTTTTATTTATTTTTAGTTTAATATGTATTTTTTATTGTTGACAATATTACAGATGCCCCCTATTTCCCCCCTCTTTGCCCCCTCCACCCAACTCCTGTCTCACCCCAGGCTTTCACCACACTATTAACTGTGTCCATGGGCTATGCATATATATCTATAAGCTTTTTGATTTGCACCCCTGGAACATTTTATTTGTTTATTTTTCTTTATTGTTGAAAGTATTACAGATGTTCCCTTTGTTTGTTTGTTTGTTTTCCCCCCATTCCTAATCCACCCCCCTCCTAGGCATTCACCACTCTATTGTCTACGTTCATATATGCATATAAGTTTCCCAGTTAATCACTTCCCACACACCTCCAACCCCTGCCTTCCCTCTGAAATTTGTTAGTCTGTCCCATGCTTCTATGTCTCTGGGTCTATTATGTTCATCAGTTTATTTTGTCCATTAGATTCCACATATGAGTGACATCATGTGATACTTGTCTTTCTCTGACTGGCTTATTTCGCTTAGCATGATACTCTCCAGGTCCCTTCATGCTGTTGCAAATGGTAAGAGTTCCTTCTTTTTTACAGCTGCATAATATTCCATTGTGTAAACATAGCTTTTAAAGTCAATGGTCTTGGTTCTAAAGATGAGTCACTGGATGAATCTCTTGCTTGAGCACTTTCAAGTGAACTGACACATATTCTACTAGGATTTCTTTGCCTCCATTTAGGTGATTAGGAACACACTGTGT
Source organism: Myotis lucifugus (assembly GCF_000147115.1). Lineage (NCBI taxonomy): Eukaryota > Metazoa > Chordata > Mammalia > Chiroptera > Vespertilionidae > Myotis > Myotis lucifugus. The sequence continues at coordinate 1,994,760 of NW_005871220.1, forward strand.
TTTAAATAAGCTCCTACCCGAGGAAGAGATATCACTTCAATTTTCAATATCTATAGTTGAAGCAGATGTTGTTATGTAGTCCAGATAATCCATTTCTGATTCAGATTCTCCAAGACCCTCTCAAAATTGCTATTCTTCACTTGTTCCTTTCTTTCACCAATTTCCACCCAACTCGGCAGATGGCTTGCACCCACAAGCTCTGGTTCAGTATAGGCCTCAGCTGCATACTGGCCACCTGCAACCCACCTAGAAGGTCATCCAGGAACTCCCAACTTCAGCACTCCCAGGCAACAAGCGCCTGCCTCTGCGACTGTACAGAAGAAAAGACCAGTTCTTGCTTTTCAATTGACCATTTTAGCAGGTCATGTAATTTCCCCTTCTCCTCTGTCATTTCATACAAAAGAGGTCTAACTAAATAGCAGTAATGTCTTAAGAAAATTCTCAACGGGAAGTCAATGTTATCTTTGCATCAATTAGATGAGTAATTTACCTATAAAACAGCTTCAAAAATGTCTATATGGACTGTATTATTTGGGGTAAATCTAACTGATGGAACAAGGGAACATACATAAAGAATCATTAACCAAAATTAATTCCTCATTCCTGTGGCATCGGAAATCACGAATTCTGATGACCAGGTCCATGTTCTCCAGGGAATAAGGTTTCTCTCATCTCATGGCACTGCCATCTTAAATTTTTCATTGTCAGTATCCCCTGCATCATAAGGGAAAGAGAACATAGAACAGGATCATTTGTTCTAGGCTCTCTGACCTTTAAATGGCACATGTCACTTTCACATCCCTGGGTTGACAAGAATTACAGACACAAGACCTGATGGAGATGCAGTGGGAACAGGGAGCAATAGTTCCTGGTGGGCAGCCACTGTCTAGCAGTGTTCTCTACCAAGGAAAGGGACACACTAAGGTGGACAGTAATTCTCTCTCACGCTAAGTCTCCAGGCAGAACATTAGACACAATCTGACCCTGACACCTAGTGGAACCTGGAACCTTGGGTCAGTTAGGTATTGGGAGAATTGGTGGTGAATAACTTGGTTTCTTCACTTGAAAATGTAGTCTGAATGATCTGTTTTCAAAAGTTTTCTGGCCCCCAATCGTTATGTAGATAAAATGGCAGAACAGCTCTGGCGGAAGGGGCTTTGGGAGGGTCAGGTCCTTCTCACTCCAGCAGGCGCTCAGCAGAATCCCCAGGGGTCAGGGGTGGACGCTGGAGGAGATGATCTCAGGATCCTTCCTCTGTCAACATTCCCTGACTTAAGGTTCTCATTCTCTCCATTCTCTTTTACTAAGAAAAGCTTATTTAAATGATCACTATAGAAAGTCTGGATCAGAGACTAAAGACTCGCAGCCCAAAGACCTATTTTATTTGGACTGCACCTTTTTGGAATTGCATGTTTTGGGCCACCATTTACAAATCAGTAAAATATATATATATATTTCATGTTTTTCTAGAAAAAGTGCAAGACCCGGCAACATTAATTCCACCTCCTTGAGTGGCAGAAATCTACTGGCTCTGAATACCAGACTCTCTTCCCTTTATCTTTTTTCTTTTTTTGAAATATATTTTTATTGATTTCAGAGAGGAAGGGAGAGGAAGAGAGAGAGAGAGAGAGAGAGAGAGAGAGAGAGAGAGAGAGACAGACACTAGTGATGAGAGAGAATCACTGATCGGCTGCCTTCTGCACTATCCCCCCTGAGGATCCAGCCCTCAACCCGGGCTTGTGCCCTGACCAGGAATTGAACTGTGACCTCCTGTTCACAGGTCCATGCTCAAGCACTGACCCATGCCAACCAGCTCTTCCCTTTTTCTCCAGGCCCCCTCCACTCCTTACTGCCCTTTACACTGGCTGACTTAGCTCTTTTGTGTTAACTGCTTAGCTTCTGTAAGTCATTTAAATTTATAGAATATGAGCTCATGGAAAACTATGTGACCTCTTTGAAATTTTTATCTTTTTCAGGCAAGCAGATAATTATTGAAAACTTCTGAGCAAGAATAAATTGAATCTCCATGCTCAATTGTTCTTCACTCTATTATTTTTTGATAGAAGGTTCTACTGTATGGTCCTCCCTTTTAGGAAGACATTTATTTATTAAATGAATTTTTCACAATAATATTCCCCATTGTCTATGTGACTCCCTATAGCCTTTTGGCTTACAGGGTTTTAGGCTTCTGTTCTGAGTTAATTTAAGTAGTGATTTTCTCTTGCCAGACAAAGGCTCTACATAGCAACAATATATATGACAAAAGATATAATGGCACTTTTTTAAAAATCGCAAATCTTTTTCTTAGAGTGGTAGCTAATAACGGCTTTCAGAGGATGTGTAGTAAAACTTTGACATATGTCATGGTTGTCAAAGTCAGCATTAACACAAAATAATAAGTTATTTAATATAGGATTCAACTTTATTATTTTTTCAAGTGAGCTGTCTATCACCAAGTTCTGAAGTGGATTTCTTTAAAGTCTCCCTGTCTCCAGAGAAAAGGGGGGGAAAGGCAGCGTGTCCCTGGACAGGATCTATGACTCATTATGTCAATCAAACCCCACTTCAGAAGGGAATAAAGAGATTTGTATCTCAAAGCTGCGCATAACAACTCCTCGGCTTTTCATTTCATATTTATGAGCGGGTTTACTTTGAAGTGTTTATCAGCCAATGCGCAGAAACATGAGGGAGCCTTGCCTGAAACCACACTCGGGCGTCTAATCTGCGATGCGTGCTGAGCAGCCTGGCTCGCCGACGCGTGCCGTGCGAAAATAAATACATAAATAAACTTTTTGTTATTGAAGGTCTCGGAGCCATGTCTTTATATGAACTATAAAAAAAGAATAAATGATGCTGAACATTTTGAAATCGGTGTAACACAGCAAACCTGGCTCCATGATGTGTGAAAATAAGGGAGGGGCGGATAATTTCCTGCTTGAAATAAAACCAAGTAAAATGCAGAAAAATTAAAATACACAAATATTTACATATACCTCTCATATGGTCTAAGTCCTTGGGTCTGAGTGACCATACAGTGGCAGTGGGTAGTACTAAGTGTCTGTTTAAAAAAATTTTTTTAAGATGTAATTCTTAGAATGGTTGGAGAGATGTCAAAACCACTAAGTAGAAAGCTGTTTTACATTTTTATCTGGATTTTTAAATATATAAAAACAAGTAGAAGGAATGTCAGGGAAGATGAAGAAGGGGCATATATAAAATACACATTCTTTATGTATAAAACTGGTATATTTTTTGCATGTTTAACCTACCTGTGTATCTTTGTTTAATTAATTCCACAAATGTTTATTGAGCAGTTACTACACTAGTCCTGGCTTTACCATGGTATAGGTCAGTCAGAGTTGCTGAGGAGGACCCAATGTGTTAGGGGAGGCTGAGAAGTCAAAGTCAATGACAAGTTCACATATTGTTACTTCCTTGACCAAGAGATGCTCGGTTTTCTACTTCTTTATGTTAGATTCCATATGCGTATGCTCATTTATTTATAGCAAAAAGAGCATTTAAAGACATAAGCCTAGCCTGGCCAGTGTTTCTCAGTGGTTGAGCATCAACTCAAGAGGTCACAGTTGGATCCCAGGTCAGGGCACATACCTGGGTTTCAGGCTCAATACCCAGTAAGGGGTGTGCATGAGGCAGCTAATCGATGATGATGATTCTCTCTCGTCATTGATGCTTCTATCTCCCTCTTTTTCTCCCTTCTTCTCTGAAATCAATAAACATATATTTTGAAAAAATACAAAAGAAAGAAAGAAGCATTATTCACTTTGACAGTCTACCAAATGTTTCATTGATTTGAAAAGTTTGGAAAAAAGAAAAGCTAGGATTACATAAACTATCCTCTTAGAAAAGGGTTACTTTCTTCTTTTGTCCTTTTTCTACAGATTTTTCAAAGAGTATCCCACCGTCCTGCCCACCTTCACATATCCCAGTTAGGAAAAGTGGCTGTGATGTCTAATATCTCATGAGAAATCTATCTATATATATATAAAAGGCTAATATGCTAATTGTCTGACCGTTTGACTTTAGACAGTTTGAGCGATAGCTATGATGCCCACTGACCACCAGGGGACAGACATGGAAATATGGAACAGACTGATGAATCTCAGAGGGAAGGGGGGAGGGGGAAGTGTGAGAAGAGATTAACGAAAGATCCTACATGCATATTAGAGGCCTGGTGCACGAATTCGTGCACCGGGCCTCTAGTGCTATATAATCACAGTAGCTTAAAAGGGAAAGTCTTTAGACTTAACTAGAAAGCATGGCATGTGAGATACCACAAGAGCTTTGGAGCCAAAAAGGCAAATGCATGAAGCTTATTCCACCTACACTTTTTGTGGCCTTAGGGTTGTTATTTATTCCTTTTAAGCCTAATGCCTTCTTCCTACCTTTGTCCTGAAGATTATATGAGCGTTTGTATAAAGTGTTTATGACCTAGTCTTGGCATATACTATCTATAATAATAAAAGCATAATATGCTAATTAGACCGGATGTCCTTCCAGGCGAAGCTGGGGCTGCGAGGGAAGCCTGGGTCCCAGGTGCCAGAGGAAAGCCAATGCCAGCAGCCAGGGGAAGGAAGGCCTACTCTTGCACAAATTTCATGCATTGGGTGTCTAGGACAAATAATAAATATTTAGCCAAAAATGCTGGTTAAATGAATGGCTGAAGGATGACAGATCTTCTTGATCCCATGTTTTAATTTTAAAAAGAAACTGAGGATTCAGAGTATGAAGGAGCTTACCCAAGTTCATGTTTGCCACCCATAGTCAGGTTTTCTAGAGAAAAAAGAAATAAAATTACCTTCCCCCTGCATCTGTCTTCCCACCCATCAATGTAAGTGCAGTGGGAAATAAATCCATCAGGAATAAGGTATGATATCATGATTGTATATTTATGTGTTGATCTCACTTGCAATCACATGTAGCAGGACACAGTTTTCCCATCTCTGTATCCCGGTCAGTTCTCAGCACACCTTTTTGTCCTTTTGTAGAACTGAATTGAATTAATTTGTTGGAAACATGAAGGGTGGGTGCCTCTCAATATGTATGTGAGCCCTACAAAGGCAGCGATTCTTGGGGAGACCAAAGTACAAAGAAGCATAAAACCTGCCAGATAGGCAGGCACATCAAGCACATCAAGCATAATAGCCTTTGCAGGGTGTGTTCCTGTTAAGGCTGAAGGATAGGTTTTCTGAAAGGACTATTTGGATTTCCTAATCCAAATGGAGATTGAGCACAAGGCACACGAGAGAGTGATTTGGACCCTATTCTAAGAGAGAAGAAATTGAAGCAAGAAATAAGTGTTTGAAATAATCTTCTATGCTGATCCCTAAACAACTTGAATTAATGAGTTCCCACACCCCTTGTGACATGGGCACAGGGGACTTACGGCAGCGAAGCAGCAATTTCCCCGGTGGTTCTTTCACAGGCTAGGGGGGTACATACAGATTCAGTGCCCCCCTGAAAGCAAAGCTCTGCTAACAAGGGAAAGGCTGTCTCTCAGGCGAAGGCTCACCATGTGCCAGGTAGTACAGGTGATTTCCACAGAGCAAAGAGAAGAGTCTCAACAGAAGACAACTAAGTGTCTTGTTGAATTTCATTGCCTGTCATTCTAGAGAAGCCGTAGTTTTGCTGGGGAAAGTTTGTTGTTGTTGTTTTTTTAATTTTAATTGTTTTTATTGATTTCAGAGAGAAAGTGAGAGAGAGATAAAACATCAATGATGAGAGAATCATTGATTGGCTGCCTCCTGCATGCTCCCTACTGGGGATTGAGCTATGTGCCTTAACCGGGAATCAAACCCTGACCTCCTGGTACATAGGTCAATGTTCAATCACTGAGCCATGCCAGCCTGGAAAAAGTTGGCCTTTGAAGAAGAGAGCAATCTGCCAGCAATGACCCTTGATTTAAAAACAAAACAAAAATCACAAAACAAACAAAAAAACGACAGAGAGATGCACCTCACTTCTTCTCAGCTCTGTCAGAGGCATGTTTTGTGACTTTGAGAAGCCCAGCAACCTCCATTTCTCTGCTATGAGGGGGAGGTAATTCTTGCACTTTCCACGGATGATATTAACTCCGAAAGCAGTTTGCTTTGAAAATCTTCAGTACGTGTGCTCTCTGGATACCAAATAGAAGAAATAGAGAGTAGAGTCGGTTCGCTGGATTCTGAGAGATATTTTGAGGAAATGAGGAAGGGCCAAGGAATTGGTCTGTGATGACTAAGCATTTATTCCGCTAATGAGAGAAGGCAGGTGACATTAGTGCTGGGCAGCCTTTGCCAGAACACCTGGAGATGGAAACCAGGCCCTGTCCCTATGCCTCTCAAGCAGCCAGGTGGCCGGAGCATTGGGTGTTGATGTAGGGAAGATGTCCTCTCTGCATTGCAAGCTGACAGCACTGTTAGAGCACGATCTGAATTTCTTATTACAATCCTGTGAGGAGGGTGGTGGGTGGATTCCTTGTAACTATGGCCTTCCACCAGGGAGGGGTTGCATGGAGGAAGCAGAGCTGCACTGGCCCAGCCACGTTTGCCTTGGCCTGCCCCTCCTCCCTAAAAATAACCATTTAAAATGATATTTGACAACTGTGAAGACAAATCTATTACAGTATAAATGAAAACAATTTCTATAAACCAAAAGAATTTACTTTTTCTGATTTTAAAAGAAATTAAACCATTTTCATAAAACCCTAATAGCATACGAGCCCTAGTGACTACGTCTATTATGCTTACTGGATAAGGTGGCCCTGGTCCTATTGAAACTGACATTTTTGTTATTGTTCCATTCACTCATGAATCTGAAAATGCGAATTTCAGGCCTGGTCTGTTTTTCTCAGTGGTTAAAGCGTCAGCCCTCATTCCAAAGGGTCTTGGGTTTGATTCTTGGTCAAGGGCATGTACCTGGGTTACAGGTTCAGTCCCATTTGGGGCATGTGCAGGAGGCAACTAGTGGATGTGTCTCTCTTACATCAATGTTTCTCTCCCTTTTTCTCTCTCCCCCTTCTCCCTCCCTTCCACTCTCTCTCTCTCTCTAAAGATCAATGGGGGGAAAATCCTTGGGTTAGAATTTTTTAAAAAAGTGAATTTCAGTGTTTTGAGATAAAGACCTCTTCTCTTAAAGATGGTACCTCCATCTGATGAAAAGTAGAACTCTTCACATACTATTTAATTTCTGTGAATTCATAATTCATAGTTACAATTTACACTTAATTTGGTCCACATATAACATCACCATAATAGCTCTCTTCCCAACCCCAACGTAAGAGACATGCTTTTTTAAGAACAGTGTTTTTACACTGCACTTAATATTGTCTCATTTCTGAAAACTGAATCTAGTCACCATAATTTAATATTTTCCATGTGAATCAAGGTAGCCCTAGTGAATGATGAATGAGTTCAGTGTTAAGGTGTGCATTGTAATACATTTGTTCCCAGAAGTTTTTGAAGTTTATTAAATTTCAAGTGGTTCCTTAATTCCACTTGCATTCGTACTAAACTGTCTGGTCTATGCATTGCCTCACTCTTTTAGCTGTCAGCTTCGTTCCCTCTCCTCTCCCCCAAACCTATATGGCACCTCCTCCCCATCGTCGATTGGAGGCAAACTCCAAAATCAACTCACCCCAACTGCACCCACATGCTTTGCATTCCTGCCTATTACGGGCTTGGATAACTTTATCTGTACAGCCTCATGAGCATGTATGTCATTGTACCTATTTTTATAGATGAGGAGACAGAAGATTCTGGGGTGTCAGTTAACCTGCACAAGATCAAATCTTACATAGGGAAGTAGGGATTCAGACTCTGGGTCACTTTCTCCTGAGGTGTTTTTAACCACAGGGATAAAGAGTGTTTCTCCTAGGAAGAAAAGAACACACATTTTCTGGCAGTATATTCATCATGTAATGATTTGGTTGCATTTACTTTAAAAAAAAAGACTTTTTTAAGAGCAATTTAAGGTTCATGGCAAAATTGAGTGAAAGGTACCAAGATTTCCCATCTCCCCATCTCCCCCATATGTACAGCCTGGCCTGTTACCAGCATTCCCCACTGCAGTGATAAACATGTGTTACAAGTGATGAGCCGACACTGACACATCATCATCACCAAAGTCCATGAGGGGCATCAGGGTTCATTCCTGGTGTACGTTCTGTGGGTTTGGACAAATGTAAAATGACGTGTATCCATCATTATAATATCATAGAGAGTATTTTCACTGCCCTAAACATCCTCTGTGCTGCCTAGTCCTCTCCCCCTGCACGACCCCTGTGAACCGCTGACCTCTTCACTGTCTCCACAGTTTTGCCTTTTCCAGAATGTCAGATAGTTAGAATCATGCATACACGGCCTTTTCAGGTTGGCTTCTTGCACTTAGGAATATGCACTTAAGGTTCCTCCAGGTCTTTTCATGGTTTCATAGCTCATTTCTTTTTAATGCCAAATAATAGTTCATTGTCTAGAGGAACCACAGTTTAGTTATTCATTGGTTGCATTTACTTTTGTTTCATAACGTTAACCCTAATTGACTGGGACTTCAAGAGGCGGGCAAGCAAAGGCGTTTTTTTGTGTCTAATTCAAAATATAATCATGAGCATTTTAAATGTCATGACTCAATAGGAAAATTATGATATTGTAAATATTTTAAGGTATGAAATAGAGATGGTCTGGCTCAAGGCTTCAATTCTTACATTATTTTAAATTTTAGAAAAAAAAGCTTTATGTCACAGAAAAGTACAGTAAATGAAGTACATAATACTCATCACTTGTAATTATGTTATTATTTTGTTACATTTATTACAGACCCCCCTGCCCCCCATTGCATTCTTCCCTCTGCATCTCCAGAATGAATTACTGTTAAGAATTTGGTGCATATATTTCCAGTTCAAATTTATCCTATTAGTGTATGTGTCTCTATAAACAACACACAGCACTCATTATATTTTTCCTATTGTGCTTTAGTAACTTGACCTTTGGATTTTGAGATCTACCTCTATTAAGACTAAGACTAGTTTTTGATAATTCTTTACTCATAAAATTGTCATTTTGTGGCAAAACATGGTCAGCGTTAGAGGTTTGTAGAGCCTGTCAGTTTCTCAGGAGACTTATTCCTTCCAAAATAAGCAGTGTAGCAACTAAATTACTTAACAAATCTAACTTTGGTGACAGTTTTATAGGGACAGTATGCAGATATTTTTTTAAAAAGTCACCAGTTGATGCCTGTGGATATGCCGAAATTCTCGTAAAGCTGTTGTCTCCATTACAGGTGAACACATCTATCACGTGGTGAAAGTAATGCTTGTAAGGCCCTTTGGTTGATGGCTGTAACCACATTGGGAGTGATGTATCTCAGTGAGGCGGTTGTCTCCAGTATTGCTGAAACTGATCCATTATAGCGGCGCTCACACCATGAGCATAGTAAGAGTGCTGATGGTGGAGTCTTTCAGCTGTGATGACATGGGACTCTTTTACCCCACTGTGCAAGCTTCTGTATTCTGTTCCTGAACTTCTTTTTGACATTGAATTTATGTGACTCAACAACTCTCTGTAAGTCAACAGCTGCCAGATGCTAAATGTAAGGCTTTACATGTATTTGTAACCTAGGACATGTGTTAGGAACACAGGAAGCAAGGTGGGAGAGGAAGAAAAGGGAAACTGTTGACTCAGTTTCAGTTATCCTCTCCCTGTTTCACAGATGCTAACAGACACTAAGAAACTATGGTCTGCAAGCTCAGTGGCTGGATGCTTTGCATGGTTTTAGACAAGTACCTAAACCCTAACAGTGATTGGTGGGTGACGGAGCAGTTGATGTAATGAATCAATTGATTTACAAATAAGAGTATATCATTAATATTTCTCCCTAAATATGTTTGGTTACAATGTAGATACTGATTAGTTGCTGAAGCAAAAGTATCAGCTATACATACATTCACCTGGTGATGGACTGTGATCTATCTCACTAGTTGTCAGTCTGTGGATGAGTTAATTAACTGCTGAGATCTAGAATAATCCTTCCATGATGGGAGAGTCAAAATGTTTTCCAAACATCAAACACGTGATGGAGACAGGGACCTTCATGAGTGCTAAGAATGCCAATGGCATGTGCCTCTGTCAAAATTTCAGTTCTCTATTCACATATCAAACATCCCCTGTATTACTTTGGGAAAGTAGGATATTACATCCCTTAATGGAATAAACATTAAATATAAATATATGCAGCTTAACTGGAAAAAAGATTTCATTTGTATAGTAGTAGAAAATTTGAAAATGGAAGCATCCTCGTCATTTTGTAGTTTTACACTTACTAGTAACATAATAATAGTAGTAATAGATATATACCTATAAAAGCATGAGTGACCACCCGACCATTCGACTGTCCAACCGGTAGCTATGATGTACACTGACTACCAGGGGACTGCTATGCTCAACGCAGGAGCTGCTGAGCTGCCATGACTTGGCAGCTGCGGTTCTCAGATGACGCACCCAGAACCAGAGAGGAGGGAGCCCAATTATGGGGTGTCAACCAAGAACTGCCCTCTCGCAATCGGGGACCCCTGGGAGTATGTCGGAGGGCCAGTTTCAGCCTGATCCCCACAGGCCAGGCCAAGGGACCCCACTGGTGCACCGTGCACCGGGCATCTAGTAATAATAATAATAATAATAATTATATATATATAATATATATATATATTATATATATATACAATTACTATATGAGGCAAGTAGTTTTCACAGTAAGTAAATCTCTAAGCAACTAAAACAAAACAAAATAAGAACTAAAAATGAGCTAAAGACAATAATCTAAAGATTGATTTGCGAGATCACAGCAGCTCTTCATTGAGAGCAAGGGCTGCTATCAGAGTGCAATTAGGAGACTGGACCTTGGGTTTTGAGCAAGAAAGAGGACCTGAAACTGAGATTCCTGCAATAAGCAAGAGATTTGAGAAGAGAAATGTGGTTAATAGTACCACGGGGCCTAGACAGAAGCAAATACAGAAATTTCAGGACACAAGAATCATCAATTTAGGCCCCTGTGATTTTTGAAAATTAAAATAAACCAATGTCAACTAAAATTAAGTGTAATTAAGTACATAAAAACACACACCTTCATAATTAAGAGCAAGCAAAGCAAAAAACAACCAATTTTGATCTTTAAAATCCTAAAACATTAGAATTTGTCAGATACATACTTTCAACTGTGTGTAATATACAGATTAGCAAGTAATGGAAGCACTGAACAGAAACGCTTTAAAAGCTATAATAGTTTTGAAAGAAAATGTATAATTGCTGAAATTTTTTAAATGTTTAGTATATGTAGTAAATATGAGATCAGGCACAATTAAAGAAAGAATCAGTCAACTGAAAAAAATAACCAAATTAGCAAGAGACAATACAGAGAAAAAAAGATCAAAAAATATAATAGAGATATTTAGAGAAAGTGATAGTATTTAGTTTAATTACTGAGAAAATACAGAATGTAGAAGTATTTAAGAGGCAATGGCAGAGAAATATTTAGAATAAAGAAATTATGAATTCCCAGAAATTGGAGCACAGTATATATCAAGCAAGAATAGAATTCTAAATAGAGTGATATAATTATGCTCTCTAGCCAAGTGCAATTATATTAGAAGTAACAAACAAAAATATAAACAAACTATCTGAATACATTTATAAACTTAATAAGTTCAATAGAAATATAGAAATATTTAGATCAAAACAACAATGAAAATACCATGAATGAAGAGTTGGGAGATGTGGTGAAAGTGGTCCTTAGAGAGGAATACAATATATAGCCTGGAATGTTTAACAAAAGAAGAATGGCTGGACAATAATAGCATAAAGAGCAAAGTTTAAATATATTTAAAAAAAACAATGGCATGAACTCAAAGAAAGGCGGAGAAAGTGATAACTTGTAAACAGAAAGGAAGAATTAAAAAAAAATTGTTTTCTGAGGGACAGACATAATCATTGGTGAAACCAATCCAGCTAAAAGAAAGAAGGCACAAACAAATCATGTCAGGAATGAAAATGAAGACAGCAAACAACAAATCTAGCAGACATTCAAAGAACTCAGAAATACTTGGAAAACTATTCCAACCATTTGAAAACATAGCTGAAATGGGCATATTCCTCAAAAACTCGATTGTTTCAAAACTTCCAAAATCATTTCAAGAAAAAAATAAATAGAAAATTTTAATAATTTTATAGTAATAAGCCAAAATCACAGCAAGTCTCTTCCTCTGTATACTGATGGTCACCTAATAGCTATAATATGCTGTGTAGTTACTCTTTGGCAGTCAATGTTCTAAGCATTTCTACCTGCCTTACCTAATTCAGGCCTCACAACAAGCCTATGAAGGTAGGTGCTATTTTTTACGACCCCTTAATAAATGAATAAATGTAGACTCACCAGAACAAATGAATTCTAAGAATATATGGTCAATAAGTATTTTTAAAAGAGACACTGGAACTCCCACGTTAACTCTAGGCTGTATAGTGACTGTTTGATAGGGCTGTTGTCCTAATTAATCGGAAAACTATATAAAAGCATTTTGGACTTTGCCTGCCACACTATGAAGTCCTCAGTAAGCTAATCTAGTAACTGTTCTCAGGTATAGGAAAGCTAGACTATTGTAGCTCACTCACTATTGTCCTTTTCTTTTTCTGATTACCAGTAAAAATACTGTTTGGAGAGGCAGAGCCTCCCACGACCAGATGTCCACCACCGTGATGCTCTTACATAGAATACGTGATTGGTACCATCTTTAATAGCAGCATTGATTTTTAATCTTGTCTGAGCTTTAATCAGCAGAGGAGTCTCCAGCTAGCCAGATGACTGGACATCTCATTTCTCTTTCTGAACTGGCAGCTGATCAGCAGAACCTTTTGTTGTGCCTGCTTTGTGCTTTTCCAAATTGGACTCCGTTCAGGTTGGAACCTGGAAATGCCACCATTTCAGAGAATGCCCCTTTCACCTTTCTCTGTGAAGTTACAAAGCTTACAGAGAAACCTAGGACATAGGAGACTCTCCCTTCTTCACTAGCCATTTTGGTGTCTCCTTGATTTGGAAACGTGTTTATTTGCATTGGAATGACTAACTAAAGTCATTGTAAAAAGTTGTGACATATCTGACATTCAGACAGAGATTAGAATTCTTAATCTAAAAGTGGAGAAGTACTAAAATATTAATGTTTTAGGTGCTACACATAAAAGAACATTGTTATCCTTAAAGTGCATTTTTGAATTATAAATATTGACTTACATTTTTTGAATAATAATGTATGTGCACCTACTCTGTGTTTTTAAGCCACAGGATCATTTTGTGAACAGTTTTGTCAACATTTGGGAAAATATCTGAATATGTAAAATCAGATGAACTTTAGAAGGGCATTAAGAGAGAGTTTATGTGAACAATTTTAGTAAACACAGCATAAAACATTAGAATTCATAAGTAGTTCCTTCTGGCCTTCAAAATTGTTATTATTGCATATAAAATATATAGGTTTTAGACTTGTATGAAAATAATAATTTAGATAGTGTTGGTAATTGTTTGGACTGATTATTTTGTGTAGGTCATACATATTTACAATTGCTCAAAATTTAAATATAAGGTATTTAATATGAGAAAATAATTTGGTGATAGGCTTTGATTAATTAAACAAAAATAAGAGTTTTATTTTTTATAATTACCACATTTTTCTTGATTACTCTATTTTGCAAAATTTTAAGGCATCGGGTGAAATTACTTTGTTTACTGTGATAAGAACTATAACATTATAGTTTATATCCATGTCTAAAATACCTGTTAGAAAAATTTGGATATTCATTTCTGACTGTAAAATATAGACTTGCAGCATTTGCTAAAGATAAGTGACCCATGTTTATTTACAGGAGATTCTTTTTCTTAGAATAAATGGTCATAGAAAAGGCCACTTAAAAAAAGGAATCAATGTTTAAAAAGAACCAAAGTTTATATTAAATAATAAAAAATAATTCATAGCAACTTTATTTTGGAAAAATAAAATGTATTGTATAAATTAATATTGAATACAATTTATTATTCCAACTGTGCTATAGTTATTTTAAAAGAAAAGAATACAAAGTAAGGGGGCATACTATACATTTTACAGTCAAATTGTATGACTACATTATTCTATCTTTTACTTTAAATTTGCATTTTGAAACATGATCACAGAGGGTCATTTTTTTTTTCCAAAAAAATTGAATATCAGAGGAAAAAATAAAATCCAAGGAACTCACCAGTATGTTCCTCCTCAGGTCCCAGGACCCTAATATTTCTGACTTCTTCTCAACTCCTTCTAGATTCTTCCCAGGTGATTTTTATATGTACTGTCAAGGGTTTTTAGCTGTACTTAGTGGGAGGAATATAGAGAAGTGGAAAATTCCATCTTGGTCTGGAACCATAAGTCCATCAAATTACCTTTTGAAGAGTTCATCATCATGCCAACATCCATTTCTAGTTTCTCTTAGTAGCTTAATTCTGTTAGATTTTGGTTATGCTGTGGCTCTGCTTATGATCCTTGTGTTTTTTTAGCAACATTTGTATTGACTTTGTGGAAAATCTGCATCTTCATGAGCTTTTTAATTTAATCTCACATTAGCATTATATTACTTTCTGTTATCAGCAACTAATTGATGACATAGACATTGTTATATGATTGATAGGAAATCAGATATTAGCAGTAAGTGAGAGGGAACAGGTGGGGATTAACTTTATAAGTGACTATTAGCAACTATTTTCATGGTATAGCAACTTGGGCTCCCCTGTGTTAAATTTCTTCTCTGAAATTCAGGGGACTTACATAGTAAATGTTTAGATAATAAAAGTATTCTGTATTGTACTCCACCATTACTACAGTTAATTTTTATCATCCTGCCCTCATAGTAGGAAATCTGTTCAAATGCTGACATTTTCAATGCTATTTGTATTCCCTGGTATTACCCATGACATGATAATTCTGACTTAGCAACATATGTGCTTCTCCTAGTTAAAGGTTATTTGAAAGTGTGAGAAGTTGGTAAAAACTTAGAAAATAAAGCCATGATCACAACGTGCTGACATATCCCTCCTTAGAGCTGCATCCCAAGTACAATTAGTTGGCCAAGTGATAACACTTGATATCTAAGGCAAAAATTTCTCTCTAATTTTTTTTGGGAAACGAATCTGTATTATACATAGGTTGTGATCAAGAAAAAGACAACTTAAAGCAAAAGCGATTAATCAAGAGAGTTATGTTTAAAGATTGTTTTCTGCTATCCTGATCACCTAATAGTTTTTAGACATTGACATTCTCTCCCGTCACCTTAAATTATACTAAAATTCCATGTTCTAAATATCATAGATTTTGTGTAATCATCCTAATGAAGAGGGAATATGCTAATTGACCCTCACGCCATTGCAAAGATGGCAGTGCCCACAGCCAATAAGGAGGGAATATGCTAATTGACTGTCATGTCCTCAAAGATGGTGGCGCCCACAGCCACAAGATGGCAGCACCCAGTCCCCTCAACCCCGCCAGGGCAGCAGGCGTGCAGCAAGGCTGGGCCCGCCCCCAGGTGGGCCCAGCTTTGCTGCGTGCCTGCCTCCGGAGTCTCCCAGTCCCCTCAGCCCCCCAGCCACCCAGGGCCGGCCCAAAGTGCAGGCAAGCCTTGGATGGAGGCTGCCCAGCCACCCAGGGCTGCTCGAGGCTCAGGTAACCAGGGCCGGCCGAGGCTTGCGCTGCCGGCAGTGGCAACAGCAGAGGTGTGATGGGGGCATCGCCTTCCTATGATCACCAGGTCACCTCCCACCCCTGAGGGCTCCTGGACTGTGAGAGGGGGCAGGCCAGGCTGAGGGATCCCCCTCCAGTGCATGAATTCTCATGCACCGGGCCTCTAGTTCATCTATAAAAATATTGACTCACCTTGATAATATAACATGTGGCCATCCTGGGAAGTTAATTGGCAATAGCTATACAACACATCCCTGAAATGACCTTGGTTTGACACACTGCCCACATCCACTCTCATCAGTGATATCAAGGAGACTGGGGGCAGATAGAGGGTAAACATGAGTTTCATGAATACTAAAATATAGTGCCTCTTTTTATTGTTCTGCAAGATAGTAAAGGAGGAAGGAAATGTTGACTGCTTTCCACTAGACACCTCAGCCTAGGGAATTATACAATGACTAGTCTCTTTATTTCATCCAAAGCTGCCATGGAGCTTAATAAAGACATAATTATACAAGATGAATTAAAGCAAAAGCGGTCTTCCTTCAATGAGAAAAGTAAGTGCAAACACTAAGTTGACACAGTATTAAAATGTTCCCATACTATTTACGTGCTAGGCATGGGGCTCCAAGCTCTAAGACAAACTACATGAAACATGTTTGTCTGAAACACATTCACATAGAGGAATGTTTGGGAAGGTGGGTATGGAAAGAGCAAACCGAAGGAGACATGATAACTTCTCCATGACATTAATGTCTAGTCCCTGAAAGCAGTGAACCTATTGCTAAATGAACATCAGTGAGGCACGCTGGTAAAGGGTGAAGGGCTGGACCACCAGGTGACCTTCCATGGCTCCCTGTCCTTTTCCTATATAATATTTATTACAGCATAGATTGCACTTTGTTTATGAGATTATTTGATTAATGTTCTTCCCCGATTAGACTGTAAATATCATGGACTGTATTTTTATAATGCTCACTGTTATATCCCCAATGCCTAGCCTAGGACCAGGCACAATAAATATTTGTTGAATGATTTAATAAAGAATAGACCACAGTGAATATGGCTTACCTGTTTCCTATGTTAAGCCAGGAAGCTTGGGAAAGGCTTGGTCCAGAATCTGCCCCCCAGGTATTGAGAATGAGTTTTCTATTCTTTGAGTTAGCTAAGGTTAAAAAAAAAAGTAGCCAACCAGGAATTGTGGGGAATGGGTGGCATCAGGAAGGTGTGGTCCTATGGGAAGATGAAGATGAGGAGTCTACAAGATATAATTTCCAAGGAAACAATTCTGTTTTTAGAGGAAAACCTGCCTTTCCACAAGCCAGTGTGAATTGAGTTACTTTTTCCTGGTGAATTCAATATGGTGCCTCAGGTTTTATTTTCCATATTGCTTGCTTGTGGCTTCAGGGCTGTGAGCTTGAAGTGGGAACTCATGAAATATACTCTTTCTTTTCTAACATGTGTGGTTACTTTGAAAAAATCATGCAAATTTTCACTGATTCATGATAATCTCAAGTTTGTTTTATGAGAAAAATAATAGTTTAATTCCTTATCATCAAGTAAATTTGATAAGCAAAGCAGGGGCACTGTATTTATTCCACAGCTTCACATGCCCCAGGCTGACCACCTGTCCTTCCAGTCCCCAGACTGAAAAGTACGTGGGAAGCTCTGCAACGGAGGCTTCCTTCCCTCACACAGATGTTTCTCTTTTCCCAAGGAGGTCTTTGAAGCTAGTTTCCAATAACACGATGTGGGAAAACCATCAGGAAAGTGTATATATGCACCCCATTTCCAATGGAATCCAAGAGCTGAAAATTCCCACATGTGGAATAAAAACATATATGTTCAATTTGGCTTGTTTTCATTAATTGTAGGAAATGGAAGCAATACATCTCATGACTTTCCAGAACAAGCATGGGCTCTAAAGACAAGTTGGGGAAATGTTCATATTCAACAACTTTTTTTTCCATTGACTTAAGAATGAGAAAAGCAACAATCGAGAGAAAAGTATTGTAGTACCAGATATATATGAACTCAACAACTTCAGTTTTATAGACTACCGAACCTGAAATACACATTTTCATGTACAATTATGAGACAATACCTGGTTACCAAGGCTGCAAACTGGAACAGAGTACACGGGGCAGAGAATTTCAGCAGCATGAACAGATGGGCCTGGGGAATAGACAGTGTGGTGACGGTGGCAAGGCTGGCCCTCCTCCCGCCCTGGCACAGGTGGTTGGAAATCATCCCATGCCCATGGGGACTTCTGCTTGGGTTAGCTCCCCAATGGGTTCACTCTGCAGAGACAATTATGTATAGAAACGGGTTTGATTCCATTTACACAGCCAAATAAGGCTGGGAAGGTTCAATGTGCAGTGAAGAAAGAAAAATAAAACCTCAAAATAAAAATACTTGTCTGTTACAAATTAAAGTCACCCTGGATTAATATAAACGGTTGCTTGGTGCTTTTTAAAAATAAAAGTGGAGCAGTGATGGCATGTATGTGGACTGTCAGAGTGTGAAGTTTAGCATGAGTTTTCAGACTTGAGTGATTGGGAATGCCTCTAGTGTATTTGGTAGACATAGCAAGCCCATGGCTTCAGCGGTACTGATATGGTTTTCTTCACTTACAGTGTAGAAGTGCATTTCTTTACTGTATAGTTTTCATTGTCCTTACATTGGTTAAAGGTTTTACAAAAATCAGCTTTATGCATCAATAAGTTGAGTGTTCCATATGATTCCATGTAATTTGCCTTGAAACCTTAAAATGTCTTGAAAGAAGCTGAATTTTTAAAGCACACAAATAGAGCATTCACTATGCAAAAAATGTTGTCAAGTGGGTTTTTTGATTGAGACCATTTGACATTGTAGAAAAAGCAAATGCTTGGAGTCTGCAGTTTAGAGGTGAATACGGGCCCTGCCACTTGCCCAAGTGTGACCTTGGATCCAGTATTTAACTTCTCTGTCAAGTGTTCAACCCCTGAACTGATGGGCTACGGTGGGATTTAAATGAGATAAAGCTGTACGTTGCCTGGCCCCATGCCTGACTCATGGGAACATACATGTGTTCAACAAATGCCTGTTCTCTTCTGCGTCCCCTAAAACCACGTAACACCCCTCATACCCCACATGTGTACATATGTACTCTCCATAGGTGAAACGTACTTGTGGTGTTAAATTGTGTGAGCAAAGAGAAATTGTTTGATATCATTGAAAAACAAAACGACCGACTCTTCATCCCTGGGATGCTGACTTAGTTAACAAATTATATAACTCATTTAAACAAAACAGTTTGGTGTAGATGATCACATATAATACACATAGCTATCCTGAGAGGAATTTAAGAGATTAATACCCAGATTTTACAGATGAGAACATTGAGGCTCAAGGAATAAGAGACTTGCCACAATGAGACTTACCAGTGGGAAGCTAGGACTGGTCCCCAGGTCTCCTGGCCACCACTCCCATTTATTGGAGGATTAAGGTTCTTTGACTTGAAGACAGACTGCTCAAGATCAGATCCAGGTTTTGCTACAATCTAGATGTATGACCTTGGGTAAGTCACTTGAATTCTCTGTTCCTCTACCCTTCAGTTTCCTTATTTAAAGAATAATTACAATAATAGTATCATCATTCTAAAGCTATTATAAAAATTTTAAAATGTGAAATGTTGCAAAATAAAAGATACTTAGAGCAAAGTGCTCAGTATATAGTAGCTATTCCTTTTGATGTAGTGTTTTTTTCACTAATCTACGTGGTGCTCCCTAGACAACAAGAAATGCTTAAAATTTTTATTTTTAAATAAAACCTGAGCATTCTGTCCTAGAATTCAAATTAATCTTAGATGGTTACGTTTTTTTGTTCTCAAATTGACCCCAATATCCTAAGTACACTTGCCCAAGACCTAGTTCTGTGTACTGTGGCAAACCTGGTCTATTTTTTGGATGGGAAAGTGTCTGTCTGCTTTTTGTAAGAAAACATTTTAACCCTGTAAAGCATTTCCCCCATTGTAACGGCCTCTCTGTTGCTGTCACCCTAGGAACTAACTTCACCCTTGCGGAGCTGGGCATCTGTGAGCCCTCCCCGCACCGCAGTGGCTACTGCTCGGACATGGGCATCCTTCACCAGGGCTACTCCCTGAGCACGGGATCTGACGCCGACTCGGACACCGAGGGAGGGATGTCTCCAGAACACGCCATCAGACTGTGGGGGAGAGGGATAAAATCCAGGCGCAGTTCCGGCCTGTCCAGCCGTGAAAACTCAGCCCTGACCCTGACTGATTCTGACAACGAGAATAAGTCAGATGATGAGAACGGTAGGCCTGCTTCTTACATACCTTTCCATGTTCTGGGCACTGCACACTGTGGGGCTTGGGGGGATTTCATTATTTATTTATTTTTAATAAAGAGGCATCTAAAACCATTCATTTCCTTGGAAATTGACTTTGTCTACCCACTCTGAGCTGGGGGAGGAAATAAGCCAGCCAACCTCCAGTGCATAAGGAATCACGTTTTGACGATGACTTGGTTGTCAGGTAGAGCTGGTTGGTCTGATGAACAAGTAAATGACATTGCCAACGCGGAAACATAAACCATGACCTGTGCCTAGAAAATGTCCTCTCTCCACAAGTTTCTAGGTCTTTGTATTGATGTCCCCTTCCTGGTAAATGGCAACCTGGGTTATATATTTATTTTTTTCATGAAGATCTCTTAAGAATCCTACCTTATCTTAACCTTTTATTTCCAGGCGGCAATGCCTCATATCCTCGTATTGAAGATCAAACTCAGAACAGATGCTCTGGACTTTAATAATGACAAATAGGAAGGGGTTTGTCTTCAAAAAAGAGTTCTGTTCTGGGTGTACTTTTCTCCTTGGTACCTATGTGGGCTAACGACTTCCCACATCTTCTATCACAGATCGCTACTGCTTATCCATCAGCTTTGTAGACGGGTTTTAATGAAACTTTGAAAATTAAATGCTTCCGATCATTAAGCAGTAAATACAAGGAAACCTAAGAAAGTCATTAAGGAGATAAGGTGCTTATTTGTGGGTTTCTCAGCAACTCACAACTATGTTTAGTCAAAACCATTTTTTTAAAAAAGAGAAATCGCATTAGGTACAGTTGATTTATGAAGAAAACATCAAATGCTATGTGGGTTGTTATGAATATATTGTGTGTTTGATAAAGGAATTACCATTAAAATGCATCCAAGTAGATCAGTTAAGGGTGTTTATATAAAATGCTATAAACTTATCCTAGAGCAGCTTTAAGGATGTTCTTGCATTAAAAAAATAAATAAATAAAGGAAACTTGCAGGCAGACAGCTTGTTGCCGATGCAAAAGCAGAGCTAAGTATTACTTGATCTCAAAACTGTTGAAAATACATCATTTCCTGGGTAAGTTGCATGTAATCCAAAAGGTGTCACTTTGTTGCATTTAAATTTAGGTTTAATTCTGAAATAATGTATTCCATGGTGGGGACAAGGGGATGTGTCTTAATTATGCCTTCGTTCGCCTAGTTAATCAAGGTGTGCTCTCGAGGAAAAATCCGCACTTGACTCCTTTTGAATTCTGACAAAATTCTGCCACTTGGCACATTCAACACTCCAAGGTGCTTCATTGATAGGAAATTACTTTTAGAAGTTTCCAGAAAGGCATACATTGAATTCATTTCCTGACGTACTTTTTCAGCTTCCGTATGTGTCGGATATAGTTCCAACAGAGGCAGTTTGCTTATCTAATAAATAAAACCCCTTGCAATCCAAGAACTTCAGGAACAGTTTAAACAAGGTATTTTAGCAAAATTTCCTTGTTTGGTATTTTCACTGGTCTTATGGGAACCAAATACACAGAATTATTTATACATACTTATGGAGTTTGCACCCTCTCTTTGAAAGCTACATACATCTTTAAAAACTCCACTAATAAAGAGAGGTTTCCACGAACAAAGGGAGCCAAAAATGCTTGCCTTGAATTTACCCAGACTGTTATGGATGGGAGAACTTTATAATTAGTGATGTATTTGATAGGCCAATAGTTTCTTTGTTTTCAACACTATTTGAAACATCATGTTTGAACAATTTTCACCTTAGGGAAGTCTCTATAAATCGCTGGGTACTCATAGGAAGTAAACCCTTGGACAGAGTGTCATTATTTTTTCTGGAATTGCTAGTTATAATGCAGTCAGATGCATAAAGAAAAATGATAGAAGGCCTACGCAACCCTTTCATACCTGTGTCTGGCAGAGGCCGGAGGGGTATTGTAGCCATAGTCCAAGCTTAGGTAATAGACGGTTATTTTAAAATATTGAGAATGTGTTTTCTTTTCTCCGTTTAACCATTGTTCAGTATTTCCCATATTCAAAAGATGTGCAGAATGCATGTTCTGTTCTCCTTTGCAGCCAGAACTAAAACTAAGAAACTGTGCACGTCATGTCATAAGCTCTTTAAGCAAATAACAACCAGGTACACACTCCTCTGCACAACGAGGCGCTGACTTCCGTCCACTTCTTGCTCTCGCTTCCCGACAAATTCTGTTTAGCTCACGGAGAAATCAATGCGTTTTCACATCACTGACTTTATGAAGTTTGGGAATGTATTATCATATAGATTGACAGTTGCCCCACTGATTCCTCACCACAGCATGGACACTCACCAAGCCGTCATTAATTTCCTCACACTTGTACCCGCAGTGGCTTCCTCCATAATAAACACTCCGTCCTTCAGAACCAAATCGATAACCTTTTAGGTACGCCTCTCGTGAACAGGAAGTAACAAGGATCTATGCTTTGAAAAAGAAGCTCTCCGATTTCATGTTAGAATGTAAGGAGATGTGGTCATAAAAAGGAATCTATTCCTTGGATCCCATATATTCCTATGACATGTTTATGGTGGGGTCTCGAGGTACATAGAGTTCCCCAGTGCTTCTTGAAAACCACCCTTAAAAAATTCCTAGTGTGGTTTTATGAAGCATAGGTAGAACATGGAGACAGGTCTCAAAACCCAACTTCTCTCTCTCTAATGTGAAATATGTATCCAACCTTCAAACTCATGTCATAAATTTCCGGATGGCAGCAGTCCTTCCTGTCTGCTGCTGGGACAAAAATGACCCACTAGTCACTTGAAAATCCTATTACACTGAGCACACAGATGAGACTGTCTTTTTTTTTTTTTTTTACCCCCGGCATAAACATTTCAGAACCATCACCCCTCGCAGCTCTGCATCTTATGCTCACTGTGTGACCACCAGATTAGCATCGGGCTTGGCTTGGGTTTCTTTCAATAGATGAAACGCTCGGGTCCGGGTTATTTTATCAGGCTCTTTACCTCGGTCTGTAGGTTAACGATGGCTTGGTTAGAAACGGCAATGAGATTTGAGAACAGCGCGGCCAAGTTTCTGCCGCTGTGAAATTTCACTGCATCTATCGAAAGGGCTTTCCCGGTGACTTTAAATTAGAAACATTCCTTTTTGGGGTAATAAATGTCCCACTTAAAATATATCCTCTCTGAGGCCCTTTGTGTCGCCCGAGTTATGGAGAAAATGGGGCAGTCACTAGTACACAAGAATAACTAATTGCCTTCTTAAAAATGCGGAGAAGCACACGTTGTAAAAAATCTGGTCTGTGTACCCTTGACTCCCTTAGGCAGTTTCTTCACCTTGGGGACTTGAAAATATCCTTGAGGTTTTTGTTGGTTTTTTTTTTTCCCCAGCACAGTTCTATTATAAGTTTCACTTATATTATTGGAAATCCAGGAAGAAGAAAAGACAAAGAAAATAGGCTTGGCTATGGGATCGGGAGCCAGACATTACAGAAAACGAAATCTGGCCTCGGTTAAAGCTTTAAAAAAAATTATCCTTCCCTTCTCCTCTCCGTTTCCACCCAAAGTAAATAAGGACAATGTTCATTTTCATCTGTTGTCAACTGGGACATTTATAATTCTCATAATGTGCTTTGAGGCTGAAACTATAAATGTTGGGTTAATTCCATTGCATTTCACCAAATGCATTTATAAAACAAGCCGGCTCTGGGCACATAATGGATTTGTGTAGAGTGTGTTTGTGGAACATAGATTCTATTAGATTGTGAGTCCTCCTGGCAGGTCTGCGGTGCCCGTGTCTCCTCCAAGGGCCTAAGCACACGGCCACTGGCTGCATGTTAATTGAGACATGAGGCATGAACTCGGAGGGAAGGAGGATTTTCCTTCGTACCAGAGACAGTGTCTGTAGGTGGTTCCCGCCATCCACATGGCACTCATTTGTCATATGGGGTGACTTTCTTCCTCTCTCTTCAAAATGTGGCTTCTGGGTAAGTTTCACTTTGGAGTTCCCCGTAAGTAAACACCTCCAAGACCTGCTGTGGGGTTTTGTCTCAACCCCACTCTGTTCCTCTCGCATGCTGTTAAACTTCCTTTGTGTTTTAGAAGCTACTCTACTCCTTTCGTCTCCCCCATCCTGCATGTGTGAGCTACACCGAATGCCTAGAACAGAAGTAAAAACTTACTGTAAGCACCAGGTAATTGTAGCTCAGGGCTCATAAATTTGCCCTTGAAGTTGGGAGTAAGAGTAGTAAAAGAGGTGGCTACGAAAATTACAAGGTAATATTGGACTGTACGTTTGATGTTGGTATGCGGATGATTTCTTTTCCAGGCAAACTTTATGGAAAAAACTTACATGGAAACTTATTGTCTTAATTCCTTAAATACAAAACAAAACAAAACAAAAATGAAAGAAAACAAAACAAACTTTAAATCCATTTAAATGACAATTATTTGAAAGTGTGATTGTGAGCTTTATTTTTTTTATTCTTGGAAATTTGAAAGAATAATGTTTATAGAGAAGAACTTAAAATGAGGTAGCATGGATTGAAAAAAAAGATGCGAGAACAAAATGTCCCAAGCTCCCAGCCTTGTCTACTCCTAAATAAAAGGATGATTTGATTTTGATAACTGTGATTTGATTCACTAAAAGTGCAGATATTAGAGGCTCTAGACTAGAGCAGTGGTTCTCAACCTTCCTAATGCCGCGACCCTTTAATACAGTTCCTCATGTTGTGGTGACCCCCAATTTCATTGTTACAAATTGAACATAATTAAAGCATAGTGATTAATCACAAAAACAAATGTAATTATATATGTGTTTTCCAATGGTCTTAGGTGACCCCTGTGAAAGGGTCGTTCGACCCCCAAAGGGGTCTCGACCCACAGGTTGAGAACCGCTGCTCTAGAGTCAGCTTATTTAAAAAAAAAAGTTTATTTTGCCTTTTTGCAAAATTAATAGGAGTCTCAAATATATAGTAATTATTACAGTGTTAAAATACAGCTGATAATAATAGACAATCAGAGACAAAATTTAGGAATATCAAATTGTCACATGGCGTGATACATGAGCAAGAAATGGGAGGCTTGATGTTTGGCCAATGAACCTGGATGAGACTTCGGTGATCTAGATTTCCGGCTGAGTAAGCCATGCTTCCATTGCTGTAACGTAGTGAACTTGAAGGACCCTAGCCTATGTGCTGATTCCAGCGCTGCATGTTCCACATTATAAACTTCAGTTGCATGGTTCTTAGGTATTTATATTTCTTTCTTTCCTTTGGTGGTTTCTTTCATCTTTGTTAACGCTCCCAGGGGCTATCAAGCAATGGCTCCATTCAAAAAATACAATAAATAAAATGCAGCACTAAGCCTTCCTTTTGGCAGGGCCAGCCTGATTATTACACGTGTAATCTCCAGGCCTCTGGGGAGACACTGGGCTTGCTGGGTAATAATTTGGCTTTAAGCTGCTGAGTTCCTGATATCTGTACTTTCACTTCGGTTAAGCAGCAAAGGCAGGAAACCGGTGAGAGGCCACATGTTTCTGTCCCTTCACAATCAGAAGCCTCTTCACGCAGAAAACTCTCAATTTTTTTGCTTAGTGTGCAGCCACTTTTTAGTTTCGTTGTTGTTTGTCAGGGATCAAATTAAATTTTAACTTTGGGGAGAGATGGAATAAGTTATTAAGGCCATAAATAAAATGAGTTAAAGCTAAGGACGTTGATAGTATAAATTTTCTAGACATCCGAGTCAGGATGAATTGGCACAGAAAATAATAGCAAAGTAAAAAGTGCGTATTAAAAGTAAAGAGACATGTCAATGACCCGTTCTGGAACTGGGACAGGGCAAGTGGAAGGAGGCAATTTTAAGTGATAGGTTTGTAAACAGGATAGACATTGCAGATATGTAGGTGCTGTGTATTTATGCATATACAGAAGGATAAAACTTTTACTTATTCCTTAATGCTGAGTATTATTTAGCACAGGCTGAAAGAACTGCCTAGGAAATTATTCCTCCCAGTCTCCTTAAACTCGGCTTTAGGACTGTGAAAGAAATAAAGACGGAAGTAAAAGGTCCAAGGAATAGTCATTAACAACAGTGGTCACGAACTGTAGGCCCAGGAGTTGTGCTCTTTGGTTAGTTTTAGGCAGTGTCTAAAAATTGTACATTACTAAGCAACATTTGAAAAGTGGGAGATTTCATATTAGAAATTTGTTTTTTGGGCTTCTCTCCAGATCTACAATACCCAGTGACACCTGTTTCGGTTTGGTTTTGTATTGGGTTAGAAGCAGTGACGCTGCAGTTCTAGGTGGTTCCTGTCACCTGAGTCACCCAAGCTTTCCCCAGGCACCTCCTCTCATTTGAGGTTCACTGTAGCCTTTGTAGGCACTGGAGTTACCAACCTTAACCTACATATAAACTCAGAGATACTAAAAATGGTAGAAACAAAGCTGGAAACCTGCAATTTTAGCTTCATTTAACATGTGTTCGGAACAGTTATGTTAGATCTTTTTCTTTTCTTTTTTCTTTTTTTTTTTTTGGTAAATTTGACTTCTCTGTAAAATGGGGTTAATTTTGCTATAACAAATTTCTAAAATAGTTTTCAGGATAAACGAAAATTTAAGGGCAAACTAAAATAAAGTGAAATCATATGAAAATCAACTTAATTTAAAAATGAATACGGGAATTGTATAAGTGTCAGAGGGGATCTTAAGTGGGTGATATGCCCTCCCACCTTCTAAGTGGGTACCCTGAAGTCCTGAACAATTAAAGTGAGAATCTCTTATTTTAACACATACACTTAAAGCCATTTTAATGTAAAAGGATCTAGGTGGACCTTTAGGAAATAGGTGGAGGGAAAATGTACTTTAAAATCTTTAGATACTTGAGCTGATTGAGGAAAACCCCAGGGCTTTTCAGGAGGAAGCCATTTAAAGAGAAGGAAAATGCCCGGCTGGTGTGGCTCAGTGGTTAAGCATCGACCCATGAACCAGGAGGTCAAGGTTCAACTCCCTGTCAAGGCACATGCCTGAGTTGCAGGCTCAATCTCCAGTAGGGGGCGTGCCGGAGACAGCCTATTAATGATTCTCTCTCATCATTGATGTTTCTGTCTATCCCTCTCCCTTCCTTTCTGAAATCCATGAAAACATATTTTTTTAAAAGAGGAGGAAAATGACTTTGTACTCATTATGTTCCATTTTGGTCAGGCAAGTAAGTGGTTTGTGGAATCTGTTATAGGTAAGTGGAAGACAGTAAAGCAAGTTTCAGGGTTATATGAAGACAGTGAGCACCCCACAAGGAAAGAGTGGGAGCCATGCAGGATAATGCCGGGTTGGGGATAGTGCTCCCCAAACTGAGAAATGTCCCTTATCTGCAAGTGGATAAGCAGAGGACCAAGTATTATTCAGGGATACTCTCGCCTACTGTGCAATATACTCCCAGTTCTCGCAGCATCCCAAGGATACTTGTGAAGGAGAAAAGATCATTGAAATGCAAGCCTGTTTACTAATAGAAGGGACTGAAATACTTGAGTTAGCATTCCTTGGAACCTCTCCATTCATGGAGGTTTATATCAGCCCTAGGGGACTAGAAAAGATCGACAGAGCAGCAGTATTTCTGTTTGTGTTAAACATAAAAAAAGGGTGATGTGGATTTACATGGAGAGAGCCAGGAGCATGAGGAAGTGTGGGAAGTATTTCTCACAGTATATTTTATGCAAGAGATACACTCTCATACATTCACTGGTCAAACAGCATCTTTGCAATGAATTAGAAGCAGAAAATCGGTATTTGGAAGCTAATGTGCATTGGTTAAATATGCATATTTTAATACACACATATGTGAAGCTGATAGAATTATGTTCTGTTTTATTTAGCTTTGACAAAGAGTAGCTAAGGAGGAGATACTTTAATATGGAGAATTCCTATTTTATTTTGGAAAAAAAATTTAAGGAGTGGCTGCTGGATGTTCAGCCTTAT
Source organism: Myotis lucifugus (assembly GCF_000147115.1). Lineage (NCBI taxonomy): Eukaryota > Metazoa > Chordata > Mammalia > Chiroptera > Vespertilionidae > Myotis > Myotis lucifugus. The sequence goes on from NW_005871220.1 coordinate 2,022,792, forward strand.
ACAAAACCATTGTGCGTCTCTGTGCAGGTATCTGTGTTATATGTATACAGAGGGCTGTTGGGAGGAGGGACGTTATTGAGAGGGATTGAGCTCAAGTCTAAGCAACCAATCTCCAGAATATGTGGATAATCCATTACCTTGTGGCAACCTATTAGTTTTTGTCTTTTTGTTCATGGCTATCCGCACTGATCATACTTTACTATTTTTTGACACAATCCCTATTTTCTTCTCTCAATTCCCTGTGTCAGCTTTCACTTCTTACACGGGTAGATGAAAATACCTCCTTTGTTGTTTATTGAAGGAAGCAAGCACCCCTACACGTTTACTGAGAATTTCCCGTCTATTCTCAACAGAGAAATAAGGAAATAGCACTGTATATGTCAGCAGGCTGGGAGAGGAAGGGCGGCTTTGAGGAGATAGAGTTTTAATTAGGTTGTAAATGAGGGTTAGAGTTTATATGAGTGGGACTGAGATGAAGGATGTTCCAAATGAAGGAAAACCAATGTGGATGGTGGTCGGAGCGTGAGGAGGGAGTGCAAAGATGATGATGATTTTTTCAGGAACATTCTCTTCCAAAAAGTCCAGCTGCAGTCATACTAGTGGGAATGTGGTGATTTGGTTGGACAGCAGTACATATATATCACTGGAGATATAGGAACCAGTTGACCAGGAGCGTGCAGCTTCCTGCTAGGAATTATGATGGTCTGACCAAGAAGAACTAGAGAGCTACAAGGTTTAATTGAACAGGAACTATTACATTTTAGGAAGCTTCTGATTAGTGTGCATGTGGACACCCGCACATGCAAACACACACACACACACACACACACACACGTGTTTGGACAGGAAGGTAACAAAATTAGGAGCTGTGATATCAGGGAGGGACACAGTGATCCAGGTCAGAGGACCCAAGACATGGCTGGACTGCAGAGGCTTCTGCTTTTTGAGTTTTCAGTGAGAGAAATGAACCACCGACAAGCATATGAATGTTGTATAGTTGTAATTAAGATGTTAATATTTGAAATGCATCTAATTTGAAGCTCATGGAGTATAAGGAATGTTTCTTACAGAGGAATCTATGATGCATCCACATACGACAAAGTGTTAAAACAGCTGGGCTCAAGTGTTTATACTAATTACATGATTAGATAATAAAATAGCACCAAATATTGCTATTTATAGGAAAACACAGGCCATAATACTATTTTTTAAAGAACAAGTGTGTTATTATAGGTGAACATTGTCTAGAACTCTTTCAGGGTGATTAACAATTTCTTGAAGTTTATTCCTGTTTCTATATCCTTCTTGAAGTCATATTCTCATGTAACTTGTTTAACTTCCTCTGTAAGTATATGTCTCTCTTCTCATCCCTAATCATTTCTATTTTCACCTCTTATGCTTTTTAAAAAAAATCAGGCTTCAAAGAGATATTTATTTCTCTTTCAAGTTTTGTATTTATTATTTACTCTAACTTTTTTCACTCTTGTTATGTTCATCCTTTATAATGCTCTCATTTTATCTTTTTGAGTATATTTTGTTATACTTTTTCTAACATTTTAAGATGAGTATTAAGTTTTGGTACTTTCAGTCTTCCTTATTTAATAATAGTAAGTATATTTACCAGGTTGTATAGGTTTAATACAAAGTGGTATCTTCATTGCTTCTTTTTTTTCTTTTACTCCTCAACCAAGGAGATGTTTATAGATTTTTAGAGAGAGGAAGAGGGAGAGAGAGAGAGAGCGCGCACACATTAATTGGTTGCCTTGCATATGCGCCTAGCCAGGGACTAAACCACCAGCCTAGGTATGTGACCTGACCAGGAATTGAACCCAAAATGGTGTACTGGACAATACTCCAACCAACTGAGCCACCTGGCCAGGGCCTCTTCGTTGCTTTCAAAAGAGTCTTAGCCTTGTGGACTCTCAAAGTAAAACAGTATTTTAATGCTATCAGTTTTCACTTTAGTACTAATAAGTGCTGAAAAGGCCATTTTTTAATTAATCCCTTATGGTTTCCAAGGAACATATAATAATATATTATAGCATATGCTATGTAAATATATAAATATGTAAATATATAGGGCTAAACTATATAATAAAATTTTGCAAAATATATCTAAAACATATGGAAATATGAATGTGTGTATATATATCCCCCCCAACACACACACCCATACACACACAGAAAAGCTTGAAGAAGAATAGAAATCACCTGTAATTTGACACCAGAAACAAGCTTGGTTAATATGTTGGTGCATTTATTTTTCAGGCTGTGTGCTTGTGTATATATGTGTATACACAATATACATATTTTACAGAGTAGGCATCATGTGTACAAGCCCTGTGTAGTTTTTTTTTTTCAGTTAATATATTCCATGGCATTAAATGTCTTCTACAACAGTTACAGGCTTCATAGTATTCCTTTAGCATGAAATTTCCTCAGTTTCCTTTCATTGGACATTTAACTTGTTTCATTCTGGAAGCATTAAAGAATAGTGTTATGAATAAAACCTTTGTAGCTAAATTCCTATTCATCTCACTAACTTATTTCTGAAAACAAATTCCTAGAAGATTCAGAACATACACGGTTACAAAAATGTCATTCTTTTTTTTTTTAAACAAAATTGTCATTCTTCCCCACGGGTCTCCTGGAGGAAGGTTAGCCTTGGCCCAGGCGCCCTGTGAGAATGACCTGGCACCCACTCACGCTCAGGAGCACAGAAAACAGTGCTAATGTGCTTCCTGTTTATGGGTGAAAATATTTTCATTCTGGTTTCCAACTCTCCCTGAATTTATTGTCTACTTATATTTCTTATTTTAAAAGATATGGGAATGAGTCTTCTCATTTTGAGATTTGTATTTACTTTTTACAATGCCTAGGTGATCTTTGAATAAGTCCTGCTGTGCTTATCTATACAGAGAGCTTAAAAATGTTCATTTACAGGTGTGAAAGTCATTTGGCTACATTCTCAAGATCATGTGATTTGTTTTTGTGGGGTAGAAAACCATAAATATATATGGTTATATATATGGAGATAGGTAGATAGATAGATAGATATTACCTGGAGATCTCAGAAATCCATTTAATCCATCAGGCTCAAAAGCTGGGAAAGCATTTGAAAGGGTTGTATTAAACAAAGAATAAAGTTAGCTCTGAGTGGGGAAGGGATTTTTTTCCATCACAAATATCTCAGCTGTTGTTCAGAACGCGGGACATTATTTCAGATTGTTAATTTATAACAAACCAAGGATAGAATTGAATTACACATGATGAAAGGAGTTTCACATCTGCTAAGACAATCTGCAAGGCACCTTGAGGAGATAAAATCGAGTAAATGATGTATTAAATATTCTTAAAACTTCCTCCATCTATGGGGCCTTTGATTCAATGAGGATAGTAATCATAAACACAGTGGTATCTCAGCTATTGGTATTTTTACAAAAGAAGTAGGTCTGCATATAAGATAAATATCTCAGTGCAGAAAGAAATACTCTGAAAATAATCATGTGGAAGCAATTGCTATTATAATAAGCATATGGTCCTGCTAATATAGTGTTGCTTAATAATTGATGTTACAGGGGAGAAAAAAGAGTAGAAAAAGTTATTTATTTTGGGCAACACTTTGTACATTCAGAATGGAAAAGACCCTAGTGAAATGCAAAACAATTAAGAGAATACAGGCCCTCTTCCACTTCCGCTGATACACATTTATGGCTATGAACAACAAGGCACATTGGGAAGGCAGGAAGTATACAACTCAACTTAATCTGTCCCTCTGTGGTATTTCAGGCCCTCCACAATATAGTCCAATTTTATGTTTTTAGCCCTTGCTCCCACTTCTCCTCTAAATATATTTTCAGCTCCAGCCCAACTGGGCTACTTCCTTTTTCCAGAGCATATTCTTTCCTCCCCTGTGTCTTTGTTCATCCTGGTCCTATTCCCTTCACTTTTATTGTTATCCCCAAGCCCGCGCATTTGTCACCTTCTAATCTATCTTCACAGAGTTATCTAAGATGCTAGGTCTTCTATCACACCATTCTGATCTCTTCAACTGTATGTGAATGCCCAATCCTTAGAATTCTATAGCATTTTATTTATTGATTTCTTTTGGAACTTGGGGGAAATGGTGTAGACTTCACCAAGGTAGAGCAGTAAATGAATTAGGATGTATTTTGGAGATAGAATATACAGAATTGGGAAATGGTTAAATGTAGGAGTTGATTAAAAAAAGCAATCAAGGATCTCTGACTTCAGCAATGGAATGGGTTCCTAATTGCATAGAAGAGAAGACCTTAGAAAGGGTCGGGTTTAACCAAGAGTTCCATTTTGTTCATTGTTAAGTGGCATAAGACACCCAAGTAGAAAGGTATGTGAATAGTTGTGTAATTACTAAAAATGGAACCTAGACGAGAGGTCAGAACTGGAGACATCAGCTGGAGAATCAACAGCATAACCGTGGTCTATACTGGTAGATACCCATGGAAGTTGATGAGCTCCCACAAGGAGAAAGGAAGAAAGAAGAGTAGAGGTAGGGGCAAACTCTGACTAGCTCTTTTTTCGATGTTGGGCAGAGAAGAAGGAGCACTCAAAAGAGACTGGAAACATATTTTTGGCTTAAACACAGTAGTTCTGCATTCATTCTTACATGATTTTCGTTAGGCTACTAATGGCTTCCAGTTTGGGTGTGGCTGCATAATCTCAAAACTCAAAAGTTTTCTTATTCTTTTCTCTCCATAACTCTGCTGCCTCAATCAAAGGAGGCAAAACTGCACGGCCTCGGAACCTAATAAATGGGATAGGCTTTCTCATATGACTGGTAAACTGGTCTCAGCATCATTTCAAAATGGATTGAGTAATGGGTGGCAACATTTAACTAGAAACTTTTAATGCATTCAGAATAGTATTGAGCACCTACTATCTATTTTAAAAGGTCCTTCCTTCTTGGAACTTAGATTCTAGTTGGAGAGAAAGAGAGTAAAAAATGAACATAGAATAAAAGAAGGAAAGAAAGAGACATAGAGAAAGAAAGAAATGAGAGAGAGAGGGAGAGAGAGAGAGAGAGAGAGAGAGAGAGAGAGAGAGAGAGAGAAGGGAAGGAATGAGGGAGGGATGGAGGGAGGAAGGAAGAACGATAGGAAAGAATAAAAAGCTGTGCTAGCAAGTGATAAATTCCATGGAAAAAAGAAAAGTAGAGAATAAAGGTAGCTGGGAGTATGTGCTTATAGTTTTTCAGTTTTAAAAAGGGTAGGATGTCAGGGAAAGGTTTATTAAAATGGTAATATTTGAGAAAACAAAACCTTATAGGAGGGAAGGAATTTAGTTTTGAAATAAAATTTACTGTGCATATTTCTGAGGTTAGAGCATCCCGGGCAGATGGAAGAGTTAGTGCAAAGACTTTATTGTAAGATCATGCTTGGTGTATTTGAGAAAGTCATTGTGATTGTAGCAAATGGCACATTGGGAACAATAATAGGAATGAGGTCAGAGAGGTAAAGGGAGAGACAGATCATAGAGGACATCATAGATAATTAAAACTGCAGTCTTCATTCTGAGGGAAATGGAGATCTATGCAGATATTTTTAAGTGACATGATCTGACTTCCCATTTGAAAATATCACTTTGGCTATTAATTGCGTTTAGAATAGAGCACAATAGGCAAGAATGGGAAGACCAGTCAGAAGGCTATTATAGTAGCCAAGGCAAGAGATGATAGTGTTTAGGACCAATAGAGGTGGTGATAAATGATGTGATTCTTAATACATTTTGGAGGTAGAGGTAGTAATATGTCCAGATGTATTGTCTGAGAAGTATGTGAAAAGGAGACATCAAGTTTCTTGACTATTTTTAATGGGGTTATCTGGGGTTGTTTTATTTGTTTGTTTGTTTACTAAGTTGTAGGATATCTTTCTATATTTTGGACATTACCTTTTATCAGATATATGATTGGTAAATAGTCTCTCCCATTTCAAAGGTTGTCTTTTCATTCTGTTGACAGTTCCCTTGCTGTGTAGAAATTTTTTAAGCTGTTGTGATAACAAGCCAATGAACTAGGGGCTTGGGGAATGACAGGAAGATAATTTCATCCCTTCTAAAGAAATATAAATATATATTCTAGGGTGCACGGTAGTATTCCTGCTGAAATACTCAGTTAAGGAAGAGGGATGACTGCACATTGAAGATACAGGAATGACAGTTTGAATTTATATACCTGAAATATTGCTTTTCTGAAATATGAATCCAAAAAAGTAGACGTCAAAACATGACTCAGGGTCATTTTCTCTACGATTCAATACGTGGGCTGAATGCTTTAAAAATATCCAAAATTCCTATCACTATTTCTCCTAGGAAAACCATGCCTATATCTAAGACCATGGGTAAAAGTGCTTTCAACTTCCAATCTGTCCCTGTAAAAACAAAACAAAAAAAGGGTATTAATGAAAAAAATATATACTCTGTGCCCTATGATGGTGTAACATGTTAATGGGAGAGGTCAGAGGGCTTAGGAGAAAAATTCTAGAGACCTACGTTTTTCCCCTGGTTCTGCCACTAACTAGCTGTATGGCTGGGGACAGCAGACCCAATCTCACTAGATGTCAGTACCATTATTTGTGATAGGAATACACTGGATACAGGATGGCATATCTATTACGTACAGGAATCTTCAATCCAGATAGAAAAGGATTTGAGTCCTAGCTCTGTCCCTTACCAGTTCCATGAACTTGCCAAGTTACCATTAATCTCTTAAAACCTTTGTTTCTCCTTCTGTACAATGGGAGTAATAGTTGTACCTCTCCCTTATTCCTGTGATTATGAAATGAGATGATGTATACCAAACTGCTACCTTTGGTGCCTGGTACATGGAAAACACTTCAGGCATAGTACTACTTATTTTTGTAGCACCGTTTTCAAAATAAATTTCTTTGTCACCATATTTAATCAATTCACACTGCTTTTAAAGTTTATGGATTTTTCACATGCAAGTCATTTCAACATGATTTCTGGTGTCTCCTTCATAACCCTCGGCTATCAGAATCTTGGGCAGAAGTATAAATCCCTGTTCTTGCATTGATCCTGCGGTGAAAGCCATGGGGATTATATCACTCTTAACTGAGATTGGCCGTCCTCTTTTTCTGGGAAGCCGTCAGAAGTGGGAGTGCTGCCTTGTATATCAAGAAGGGATTCGAAAAGGTGATTTCATTTGCGCTTTCATTTTGTTCTTCAAGGAAAGGGAGTTAAATATTAAATAAGAAGTCTAATCCAGTAAATAGGGTGATGCAACCATCCCAGACTCACGGAGTTTATGATAAAAGGAGCAGCAAAAGGGATCAAAGCCAATAATGAGCTAGGATGAGCGGAGTGAGGAGCAGAGCGAGAAATTTGGGATGAGATCAAAATGCGCCAGAAGCCAGTCATGGTCTGCAGTGCAGATCGCCTGCACTACAGCAGAGCACTGCAGCGTCACTCATTCAAAGCATCAGCCAGTTACTGCATATCCACTGCCTGCTGGAAACTGGGAATGTAAATTTAAAGATAAATTTCACATAATCCCTCACATCCCCAGGTAACTCACATCCTAGCAGGAAGAAAAATACCCACCTGGTGACAGCAGGTAGAATAGCACAAGAATTAAGCACGTTTTGTTGTTGTTAATCGTCACCAGAGGATATTTTTCCATTGATTTTTAGAGAGAGAGTGGAGGGGAGGGTGAAGACAGGTAGAGAGAAACATCAATGTGAGAGAGACACATTGATTGATTGGTTGCCTTCCACATGTGCAATCCAGGTACATGCCCTTGACTGGAATCAAACGCAGGACCCTTCAGTCCAAGGGCCAGTGCTCTATTCACTGAGCCAAACTGTCCAGGGCAAGCACATTTCTTTGTAATGAGACTGTGTTGGTTTAAAGCTCAGTTCATTCACTTCCTAGCTTTTGGGACATGGAAAATTATTGCATTTCTCTGAGCACGAGTTTCTTCATTGGTAAATGGAAGTACCTACCCTTGGATTTGCTGCGAAGAGTAGATAAGTAAGATGTGGAAATGGGCTTAATGAAATATCTACTCTCTAATATGGGCAATGATACATATTATTGTAGACCATAATAAATGTTGCTGTGTGATTAAAACTTTCACCAAGAAATTAATATCTGGTCTGGACCTTGAAGCCAGAAGATTGGTCTGGTTGGGAAAGAGAATGGATGATGTCTTAAGCAGAGGGAACAGCAGAATCATAATTCAGAGCTCTTAATGTGTTAGTAGGACTGGGGAATAAAGAACAATATTGCAACAGAGAAGAGAATGGTGGGGTGGGAGAAAAATTGCAAGTGAACAAAGAGGAGACTGGGAAGTCCACCCTGAACTGCATAGCAAACACATTTGGACTTGACTCCACAAGTGAGTGGGAGCTGCACTTTAGAAAAAATTGCTGCTGTGGAATCTCTATTAGGATGAGGAGAGCATGGACCAGAAAGTGGAATTAGAAGGCCAATGGTCCCACCTAGGGCAGTGAGAGTGATGGGAAGGAATAAAGCAAAGGCAGGTTTCAGAGGCAACTTGGCAGTGGCCAGCAAGTGATTGGAGTGGGCAGAGGATCTAAGGGAGATTATAAGAATTACAACCAGGACGACCAGGTTAGAAGAAAGTTTGTAAATGAGATAGAGGCTAGAAAGAGAGGACCCATCAGGGAAACAAGAAGCTTTGTTTTGGAAAATATTGAGTGTAGATTACCTAGAACTTCTGTGTGCAGATTTAAAATAGACAGTTGGAAATGTACTAGTGTGAAAACGAGGCAGAGTGTGAAACTGGGACTAGAGATAAGGAAAGTATGATCCATAGGTTATAAGTGTCGATACATAAGGGGTAAGATGTTTGAAACAGGGGACATAGAGTGGCCAGGTGCAAGGACCCTAGAAACACTGCCTTTTGGGGAGCAGTCCAAGGCAAAGGAATCAGCAGAGTTGTTGGGGAAAGGATGCTCAGGGAAAAGGGGAGGTGACTCTGTTCTCTTGCAGGTCAATGGTGCTATACGCTGCAAAGTGTTCAGTTAGGATAAAGAATGAGGGGAGGCCTTTGGCTGTGACAGGGAATATTGAATGGGGCATTCTGGAGTGAGGCACCTGCACAGGCTTGGTTAGAATGGCTCACGGAGGAGAGGGTGTGAAGAAATGAAAGCAGACAGCGGGCCTCACATCCTGAATATATGGGAAGACCTTGTGTTTTCTGTACCCATGCTTCCAATACAACAGAGGATCTCTCTCTCTCTCTCTCTCTCTCTCTCTCTCTCTCTCTCTCTCTCTGTGTGTGTGTGTGTATGTTGCAGTCTTCACCTTGAAGGAGTGAGACTACATGACCATTTCATTATAGCCTGTCCAGGAGGACCTTGATCTAGAGCAGGGATCCCTCAGGAGGAGGGCAGAGGCTTGCGTTTACTGAAATTAGAACTCTAGGAATTGCGTTTGCTGAGAACCGTGAACAGTCGGTAAGAGTCTCCTAATCTATGCAGCATTTGGGGCATTATTGAAACCAAGAAACCTCTCTCTCTTTTTCTGAAAGGACAGAGTATGAAATGTTCTGAATAAAAGGCTATAGAGCTTGACTGACAAATGTTGCTCCTGTGCTCATTTGAGCAGTGAATATTAATCAGCTCCGTCCTCCATGAAGCCGGCTGTACTTACTCGGAAGCGGCACCAGATGGTGGGTGATAGACAGGCTTCTGGGATCCATTTAGCATCAAGCCCATATCTTTTTAGGAGAAGACCCCGACTTCCCAGGCTTCGGTGTGGGGGTCAATTTTCCTTTCAGAACCCCGGTATTCCACATCTTCATAGATGGCATAAAACTCACTAACAAATTGGTTTTTGTTGTAGTTAGTCAGTGAGGTCTGACTGTTTTCAGTTCTAACTGCAGCTTATCTTTGCCATTTCCCTAGAAGTAGAAGAGAAACAGAACTCTAGAGAGGGTATTTTCTCCTTCCCCACTCTGCAAATGCAGTTAGCAGCTTCCCTCCTTCCCCTCTCCTCTAATAGAATATGTCATATATTTCTACAGCTTCTTAATAATCCCTTTCAAATAAGACAAGATTGGCAATACCATTTTTTAAAAAAATAGGAGAAGCAATTAAAGTTAGGTTTTGGATTCAGATGGACCTGGATTTGAGTTCCACCTCTTCCATTTGAAAGCTGGTGGTCAGCCAATTTCTTAAACTTTCTGAAATTATCTTTTGCCATTTGTAAAATAACAAAAGAGAATATAAATACCCACTGGAAAAGGTCATCGCAGGGAATATAGGAACTAGTGCAATATAAGAACATCGGATCTCTCTTAGTTCTATATTCAAACAAGAGGTACAATATTCACATATAGAAACAGCCCCCCCCCATCCCGGAAAATTTCTTAAACTGGCTCTCAACAGAGAATGCACAGTTCTCTGTGTGTAACCCTGTACAGTGGTAAGCATGTGTAAAAGTTTAGTGCTTCCAGTACTACACAGAGCATAATGTGAACATGTATTAAGCAGGAATACATTCCATGTATTGAGACACACACACACACATTGTGAGCTTAGAGGGCAATGACATGCCTGACATATGAGCAGATAGATTCATGGTCCTGTCCCATAGGCTCGCTGAAGCATACTTGTGCTTTCTCCTTCCTCCATCTGCCACCATAGGGACATTCTCCGATGCACAGAGAGGGAAACCACCATGAGCCCAAGGCATACCACAGTTCCTAGCACATAATAAACACTCAATAAGTAGCCATTGCTATTTGCAATGCCTTGTGTTCTCCTAATAGAAGAAATTTTCAAACAAACCTTCTGTCTTAACAAGGGTCTGCAGAGATTGCTTCAGAGCCGGCAGTACCCGAACTTGGAGACATGCAGCCTTGTTTCCTAATCCACCCTTGGGTGACCCTTCTCCGATGATGCATCGATGCAGTGTTTGAGTTAATTTTGGTCTCTCTCTGTAGTCTTCTGAGAGCCTCGTAAAAGAAACATTTTCTTAAAGCTAATACATAGGCAGGCCTGAAAGATCCAAATTGTGCAGCTTTCAGTGGATTTGATTTAAACCCCTTTACAAGGAAGCAGGGAGAATGGATTTGGTTATGGTTCTAGTTTCTTTCTTCAAAGAAGACTCATCAGCTTAGTGGTGTGTGTGTGGGGGGGGAGGGGAGGGCTGTGTGCATGCATGTGGGTGGATACGTGTGCAAGATGACGTTTAGTTTGGGCTAATTAACATAATTGCCTTAGGATGATGCATCCCTGATACCAAGGGGATAATACTGCAGCAGGTGGGTGGTTTGGGACGCTGTCATGAAGATGCCTTTTGCAAGTTGAAATGTCTGCCACCCTTGGTTTTTGGTAGTAAAAAAAGAGAAGAGTTTGAAGTCGCCTAAACACAGACACATAAATCAATGCTGTTCACAGCTTCCTTATGCCGTGCTAGCATATTTGCCATAGGCAAGAAGAAGCACTTGTCAATATTAAACTAACTTTAAACCATTAGTTTAAATGTCTGGATATTCTTTCTAATGGTTCTACCAACCTCGTTCTGTGTTTACGTTTCACAGGTCACATTTTGCACCTGAAAGTAGGTGTCACAGTAAACACACACACACACACACACACACACACTTTTATAAACTTTTCAAACATGGGTTTGGATGATTCCAAAACTTTGCTTGGCTCCCTGCTGTTGATTTCTCTGAGGAGCAAAACGCACGTGGCAACTTCTTCAGAAAGAACATATTAAAGTTGAAGTATAAGGATTTTTAGATCAAAAGGATAATGATTTTTTAAAAATCTTTACTATGTGATAAATTATTCCGAAGGCATTATAAAAATGTACACACTTACACCAGGGGATAACACAGAAAGTTGTTGGTGACTTTGAAATGAGTACAGATATAACACTAACCTCCTCCCACCCCTGGCCAAGGTTGTTTATAGCAGGGCAGCGCTCCTATTTTTTTTAAATGTCATTTCCTTATCATCAGAAAGATTCCCCTTTTTCTTTTTGAGGGGAATGCATGAGAAGAGCTGCGTGTTTTAACACACCATGCCCTCGCCAACCGTTCCCCCTCTACTGAAAAATAATGGTTTCGTGGAAAACTGTGAAGTATTTCCATCCTTTACTCACCTTTCATGAGGGAAATGACACCTAAATTTTAAACCAATTTAGCTCTCAGAATGTACCATCTGTGCCTCTCCTCTCGTCTCTAGGCCAAGAGAAAGTCATTAAACTTGAAGATGGGTGGGAGAGAGGAGTAGCAGAGAGAGGCACGTGTCTGAGAGGCGTGAGGGAGATGAAAGGCCTCTGAAATTGGAGAATTGCCTGGTGCTTTTCCCTCAGAAAGGCCTAATGATGGTGATTTGGGGTTAGGAAAAATGACTGAGCATCCATCAGCATAGGTAAGATCAGAGGGCCCTGTCATTTCAGGGGAGGCAGGATTCCTGCAGGCAAATATTATGATTGACTATCACTTGGGCCTCAAGCGAGGTGAGTTGAAGCTACTGAAAATGAGAACACTGTGGTGTAGCCCTTCGAGAGAGAGAGAAACCTTTGAAGGAAGCCCTTTTAACCGTGTTCGTCTGCGAGGCCACTAGACAGTCCCTCAGAAGTGTATCACAACTGCTCTTGCGTGACACTGTGTTTTCCCCACATTCTTCAGAGCAGGTGAACCCAGGGGTGCCGACCACGGAAATCCGTGATGACCAGGGTGCTGCTTATGTCCTTGCTCTCCTGGCACCCCTCAGCGATTGCTCAGGCTTCTTCAGGCTGTTCCCCTGACTTCTGTTCATAAACAGCCATATTGAGAACTCATTCACATAGCATACAATTCACCCACTAACATTACAAAAGTCAGAGGTTTCTAGTAGGTTCATAGAGTTGTACAACCATCAGCACAATCCATTTTAGAACATTTTTTAGAATATTTATTGTTGAAAGTATTACAGATGCCCCCTTTTTCCCCCCATTGACCCCTTTTAACCCGCACCCACACCCTTGCCCCAGGCCTTCACCACACTATTGTCTGTGTCCATGGGTTATACATATATGCATATGCGTTCTTTGGTCCCACACCCACCCCACTTTCCCTCTAGGATCCCACAGTAGCCTATAGCAGCTGCCAAACCCCTCCCCCCACCTTCTTCCCCACTGAATGGGAACCCTCAGCCCTCTGCAATCATCAAACTACTAAATCTCTGCAGATTTTCTATTCTGGATGTTGCATATAAATGGATTCGGACAATAGGTGGTCTTTGTGATTAGCTTCTTTCTTTTTTTTCTTTATTGATTAAGGTATTACACATGTGTCCTTATCTCCCCATTCCCCACTACTCCACTCCCGTTCATGCCCTCACCCCCCTGTTGTCTGTGTCCATTGGTTATGCTTATATGCATGCATACAAGTCCTTTGGTTGATCTCTCCCCTTTACCCACGCCCACTCCTACCTTCCCTTTGAGGTTTGAACATCTGATCGAAGCGTCTCTTTCTCTAGATCTGTTTTTGTTCATTAGTTTATGTTGTTCATTATAAACAACAAATGAGTGAGATCATGTGATATTTATCTTTCTCTGACTGAGTTATTTCCCTTAGCATAATGCTCTCCAGCTCCATCCATGCTGTTGCAAATGATTAGCTTCTTTCACTTAGCAAAATGTTTGTGAATTTTATGTTACAGTATGCATCAGAATTTCATTCCTCATTATGGACAGAAAATAGTCCAGTGGATGGATATACCACATTTATTTACTCCTTTATCAGTTCGTGGACATTTGGGCTGTTCCCACCTTTTGTCTGCTTCCTGTGATTTCTGGATCCCTAGCATCATGAGTGATATCTGAATGGTGTGGTGTAAAGACTACAGGCTTTGGGGTTGCCTGCATTTGGGCTCAAACCCCAGTTTTGCTGCCTATTAGCTACAGGATCCTGGAGAAGTTATACAGCCTCATGATCCCTTATTTCCTCCTTTGGTAGAAATAAACATCCTACACCACCCCTTTGGCTTGATGTGAAGATTAAGTGAGAGAACTGTTGAGTAATTTTCTATTTCTTGAATAGGTAGTCACATAATATGAGCCTTCCCGTGGAGATCCTGTATATTTTATATAAAAGTAATCTGGATAATGCCAGGTTAATACTCTCTATTTTAAATCAAGCAAAAGAAGACATCAGAGACATATCCTGGCATTGACAGTGTGCTCCACAAGAGACTGGCAAGGCTCACTGAGAATTGTTTCTGTTCATCTTTTCCTAGCTCTGCCTCACCCTGTAATCCCAGGAAGTAAACCGCACAAACCCTGCTTTAGATATAGTGCAATTAAAAAAAATGTCAGCAACCAGCCCAAACGAGAAGCTAGCATGGGTCTTCCCATTTTATAGCATTATCTATTGAGGCAAAGGTAAAGTAATGGATTCACTAGGTAATCCAGGATTTCAGAAACCTAAGCACTAAGCCTTTTTACATCTTTGACCTAAAGCGATGTTTAGCGTGTGCTGTTAAAACTTCCTCATTTTGATTTCAGCCAAAGAAGAATACACAGGATACAAATGGGACCCTTTAAACAAATCTGAGAGCGTGCTGAGAGTTTCTTTAGTAATTGAGTGAAAGAGAGTGGCTCGCCAAGACTTCAAGTAGAAATGCACCTAAATAAATGCTTCTAAATCAGCTTGCAGGAAGCGAATAGACTTTTGTTTAATTAAACTTACTTGTAACGTTTGCTTAGAGGTGTGGTAATTCACCTTGTCAGTTCTCATCCAGGATGTTTAATGATGGGTTTGCAGTGGTTTCCAAATCAGAATCAGCTTCTCGCTCTTTACAGCCTGACATTAGGCAGCCTGTGGAAATGGCAATATTCTCCACATGAATATTCATAGAATTAAGTATTATCAATGGACTTAAAGAGCTCCATTATTTTTTTGAATTTGCAAGCTTAGTTGCATATGCTGAAGTAGAGTAGATGGAATATTTCAGGGCTTGGTCAAATCCTTGAAAAATAACATGTGAATGAGTCTACTAATATCAGCAGGAAACCACCATCCTTGCTCCATCAGTTGAATTTTTAGAACAATTACCCTCAATATTATTGATTTATAGTTCACAAAATATCTTAGTTTATAATGAACACAGAATTTTTTCCCACAAAACTGAGCAAAAAGCATTTTGCAGATGAAACTGTCATGCAAGGAAAATGTCCTAAGATCACACAGAAAATACTGTAGCAAGATTAGAACCTAGACACTTCTGACTTTTATTTTTTATCTTTTAAAATATATTTTTATTGATTTTAGAGAGGAAGGGAGAGAGAGATAGAAACATCGATGATGAGAGAGACTCATCCATCAGCTGCCTCTTGCATGCCATCTCCTGGGAACTGAGACCAGAACCCGGGCATGCACCCTGACCGAGAATTGAACCATAACCTTCTGGTTCATGGGTTGATGCTCAACCACTGAACCACACCAGTTGGGCCAGACACTTACGAATTTTAGTTCTTTATTACATTTTCTGCATCCCGTTACCTCCCTGGGGAATGACTTGTTCCTGTGGATTTGAAATTACCTACCTACTTCAGATTTTTATTTTGGCTTGTGTGTATATTATAGTATTATCCATTTAATTGTCAGGCCACTGAGCCACATGGACACTTGGAAGTGGACAGAATGCAGCATTTCCTGATGCCAGGGTAAATGTCATTCTTGATTAATAATTAAATGAAAAATAAGGTGTTTGTTTACAGAATTAATTAAACATGCAAGGAAAACACCCACCAGCAATTCATTTGAGAAAACACTGAATGCAAATAAGCAAACAAAAGAAATGAGGATAGGTTAATTCTATACACATTTGAAAAATACCACTGCTTTCGCTAGCTTCTGGGACAGTCAAGTTCATCTCCATTCCTGGGATCACTGTCATTGTGTTGGAGGATTACTATTGCAGTGCTGGTTTGTGGTGACTGGTTTGAAGAAATACAGGATATTTGAAAGCAGTGATCTCAAATGCCAGTGTCTATAGGAGCCAGGTAGCTAACTCTAAGACTGGGCATATAGTGTTTATAGATACACATGCATGTGTCCTGCTGAGGACTGGAACTTGTTTACTAATTAAAGGAGAGGTACCTTGCTCTAGTTCAGTGGTTCTCAACCTTCCTACGCCGCAACCCTTTTATACGCCGGGTACTCGTATGTGGGTGTATCTGCATGTGGGTGGACCCGCCTGGAGATGGAGAGAGGAGCGGTGTCTCGGTTCCTAAGACCATCGATAATATGTGTTTTCCGATGGTCTTAGGCGACCCCTGTGAAAGGGTCGCTAGACCCCCAAAGGGGTCGCGACCCACAGGTTGAGAACCGCTGCTCTAGTTGTTTTTGTTTTTTTCCTACCTTCACGTAAGCATCTGTTTTTTTCTAGATGAGGATTTTTAAATTAGGATAAAAATCAATACATTTTTTAAAAGTTATGACATCTCAATATTTGACTTCATTAAATTTAATAAACAAAAATCCATTGCAGGACAAACAAAAAGCACAAGGCAGCAGGAATTGGCCCAAAGGCTATTTATTTTCACTACAGGAACCTTCCTCTTAGAAAGAAAACATATCACCATTGAACACTGAGGTACAAAGGGTGAAAAGAGTTGTGAGTGCTTACATTCTGATCATTTCAGTGTTTGGAAATTCATACAAAGAAAGAGTCTTTACCAAACCCTCATTCTTTTCCTGGGGAAATACCTAAACTCTCTTGCATCCCCTTAATTTCACTGTGGCCCATTGTGATTCCCTGTTACACTTAAAGTCATCAAATCTAACAAGTTCACTATGGAATCCGAACATACGGAAGAAAAACTGGAGAAACACAATAGAGAAAATAGGTTAGTCTTCACCCGAGTATAACCTCTCATATCATTTCAACTCTCAAAGTCACAGGGAATCTTGAAAGTAGAGGTGCCAAGGGGTTCACTTGGAAAAAGAAATGCAATAAATATTGCTCTTAAGAACATCTCTCTCTATATGTATGACGTACTTCAGGGTTTGAATCTGAGTATTGAATGAACTCAGGGTCTTTGGGCCAGAAGCTTTAGCAGACGCAAAATCCTTACTTTCATTGTATGTCTCATGGAATGCCCTGCTTCTTGATAAAATTTCTGAGGTGCCAAAGATTCAGGTGACAAGTGACATTTTTATTCCTGACATGCGACTTTTTATTATATCATGGAGAATAAAGTTCAATAAGTGACTTCTGATCATACTTTATTGCAGTCTTTAGCAAAGATCGATTCCATTAAGTAGGTGCATTTCAGTTGCTATTACTTCAAGTGATGCCATAATGTACTTGAAATGCAGTCTTTAGTTAATAATAGCGAGCTTATTGAGTGTGTTAGAGATGTGCTCAAGCGCTTACTTTTGGGCCAGGTATCAGTCAAGAAATAGTATTTTAGACCTACATGATTTGAGTGTATTTTTTCAAAATTCTAATGTATATATTATTCTTAAAATATAAACATATATGTAGTATTGGTAGGGTGCACTATCACTTAATGCAATGAAGTAATGGAGTGGAATAGAATATTCAAGTTCATTGAATATCTTGAAAGACAACTTCACTCAAAGGTCATTTGGTCCATGCTATTTGCAAAAATGAACTCAAGTCTACCTACCTAGGAGGGACTTAAGAGCCATCATTTGAAAAGAAATAGGTAGAAGGATAAGTCACCAACCAATTCTATTTTTTAATTGTGTATTCTCATTACACAGAGTAGCTAACAATTGTGTGTGTTGAAGAGAGATGTGTACTGCCCAAAGATAGGAATTTGTTTCCTCTTGACTTTTAGTGTCAAGAAAATGAGATGAGAATATGAGAACAAAGTGGACAAACATACAGAAAAGTTGCAAAAACAGAATAAAAAAAACTTCCATATCCTGCAGGGGCAATTTTAAAGGTAATTGTGAAATTTTAATAACATAGGGAAGTGCTCGCCCATCTATTGTGAAGTTAATAAGCAGTCGAAAAATTGGCATGCATATTGTAGAACCAATTAAGCTACTCACATAGAAAGCAGACTAGAAGCATGTGCTCCAAATACTAACAGTGGCTCGCGTACACTATAGGATGAGGATGATTTTATGTGTGTTGTTCTATTTTTCTTATTTGTTAAATAACTAGAATACAATTTCTTTATATAGAGAAAACATATTTAAGTAAATTTTAGGTATAATGGTGGTTTAAATGTACTTATGCCATTTTTATTCAAATAATTTTTTAAGCACATGGATAATAAAGGAAATACCAGTTGTATAAGTGACCCCTGATGGAATCTCTAACACTGATGGTGGTATTTCATAGTGGAATTTCTTTGTACTTTTGAAATTTCTTGGGTTTTGTCAGGTCACAAGGAAATCATCAAAATATCATTTGAAGGAGTGGAACCTTGTAATTAAATGTAAATTTCATACACCAGTTAAACAAAGTATAGATTCTATGATTTCATTATGATATACCTATGTTGCTTTAGCATGATTTCTCTCTATCATCAAAAAATAAAATTCCTACATTTTCAGCATTTAGTATATAGAAATATTTGTGGGCAGCATGAAATTCTTTCAGTTATATAACCAGAAAACATCTCCAAGATACAACGTTAGGTCTTTAATCAGTACAGTAAAATATATTAGAATTAGTCGTGATTAGCAAAATAGCAATCAAAGCCTTCCACTCTTCTCACTCATTGGGACAGATGGCCCCTCTTTATGAAGGCAAATATCCCAAAACAACAACCCACTACCTTATCTTTCAAAATATGGCACTCAGAATCATCTTGGAAAAGAGCTCTTTAAGCCTAATAAGCCATATGCTCAATGAATTGATTTATTCCATTTTGTGGTATAGACAGAAAACTCTTCTTTGCAATATCTTCATCATATCGAGACTCCCTGCAACTCAATTATAAAAATTAGCATGGCTTCCAAATAAGAAGTAAATAGTCATAGGGAATGCAGCGTTTGTATTGAAAAGGGGGGGATGAAGTGAACAGTCTCTGATTTGCCAGACATTCTCCCCGTGGAGTTCACAGTGTGTTTGAAGATCAGATGAAATGACAGCTGCCTTGATATGCACAACACAGGTTTAAACCTATTCCAGAATGGGCCCCTGGAGGAATGGCAACTCCCCTGTCACTCTTATTTGTTTCAGTCAGAGGTTGACCATGGGCACAGAAGGAATTTACAATGTTTCTGGGTCCTCAGACAAGAGTTCATTTAATATTTTATGTATTTGGACGTACTCTGCAGTGCCTCATATTTGGTATTATAAAGAACGTCCTATCAAAATAGACAGCTACGTGTGTATGACTAAATGGAGATTGGACCTGTCTACCTCCAGCCACATTCAAATAATCCCGTATTGGAAACCCAATGTTGGATATGTGTCCTTTTGTCTTAAATATTGTGCCCCCAGAAAAAGTCTTTAAAAGTATAAATTCCATGATAAGAGGAACTGACTTAGTCAATTTGGGTAAGTGGTGTTATGAGATGGGTTCCAAACTTGAATCCATTTGATGCTCTGTGATATTGGGCAAGTTAGTTAGACTCTCTGAGGCTGAGAGAAAATAAGAGAGTATAATGATGTATGTAATCAAAACTGCAGTAAATTTTGAAAATAAATTATACTTTGCATGTGTGAATGTATACTTCTATAAGTGTGGCTGTTTCTTATCTAGGGAATCAGTTTTAAAATTAATAGATCAGTTATTAATTCCTTTGCTACTAGAAACACATAACATTTGAGAAAGTATTTTTTTTTTTTGCTTTTCATGGTACAACACAAACAGAAGTTGAATCTCTCTAGAGCACATTGAGTCTTTAAAAGAGATAAACTATCAGTATCAGAGGTGAGACCAAGAACCTGATCTAAATAATCAGTTTCCAAAAGCTATAATATTGATTATCCCATTGTGTGTAATGAGAGACAGTTGAATTACTTAGCTTAAAATGACTTAGCTCATGGTGTCCCAAGATATTTTAAGAAGTCAAAGTTAGCCCAGTTGGTGTGGTTCAGTGGTTGAGTGTCAACCTATAAACCAGAAGGTCATGGTTTGATTCCCAGTCAGGCACATGTTTGGGTTGCTGGCTCAATCTCCAGTAGGGGGCATTCAGGAGACAGCAGATCAATGATTCTCTCTCATCACTGATGTTTCTATCTTTCTTTCCTTCTCCCTTCCTCTCTGAAATAAATAAATATATATATTTTAAAAATGAAAGTTATAAAATAACCAATCTATATCAATTCTCTCTGTAATTATGCTAAATCTTATACCAAAGCTCACAAAATTTGAGCAAGAATAATCCTCAATTGTAGAATGCACTGTAAACCATGAGGAGTTAACTTTTTAATCTCTCAGTTACTAGGTGGTCTGTTTATAATATCTATGTATTTATAATAATATGTTCACATTTAAAAGCATCTATATTGACTAAATTATTGCTGATCAAATCATACATATGTGTGGTAAAAGATAAAATATAGAACTGGAAAACAAGAAAAACATTTACTACTTAAATGTGAATATTTCCTCTAAAATGCTTTCTCAGAAGGCTGACCAAGAAATGTTTTCTGGGTCCTTGATTGGAACATAAATCTCTAGCTTCCAAATTGCGTGCAGTGGGATTTGAAGGTTAACCTGGAAGCTCTAGGGAAATTTCATTTTCCTCTAACAGGTGACCTGAATCTCTTCAGTTCAGTGAGTTTTTAGAATCCCCAAAGTTCTTACTTTTGGACCACATTTGTTTTGCAAAAGTCTCACAGAGAACGGAGTGGGTGTAGCTGGGACATGTTTTTAGCAATGCTTCTCAAGGTGCAATCCCAGACCAGACCAGTCTCTTCAGGTTTGTCATTGATGTCACCAGGGGACTTGTTAAATATACAAATTTTCAAGCCCTACCACACAACTCCTGAATAAGAAACTGAGGGTAGGCTATGGGAGGGGGGAGTGATCTGAGTGTCAGTAAGTCTCCAGGTGATTCCCATACTGTGGTGTCAATCCTGTGGGCCAAATGCAACCTTTGCAAATAAAATGTGTGTGTGTGTGTGTGTGTGTGTGTGTGTGTGTGTGTGTGTATGTTTTCTCTTCTTTCAGAAATATTTGAAAGATTACTGAAAGATGGCCCCACCTAAAGCTTTTCATTGCTACCCTTTCAGTAAGAAAAATGGTTACTGGAGATTATTGTTTACCACCTAGATTTGTGTGCAAGGTCAGACTTATGGTCATACTAGAGACCTGGTGCACGAATTCATGCATGGGTGGGGTCTGGCCGGCCTGCCCCAATCGGGGTGGGGGGGCAATTGGGGGCGGGGCTGGTGGGGGGAGGGGCTGCATGCCAGCCAGGGGAGGGGCCACGGGCAGTTGGTGAGCCAGCACCGCCCCCTGGTCGAACTCCCAGTGGAACTCCCAGTTGAGGGGACAATTTGCAGATTAGCTTTTTATTATATAGGATTGAGAGTGTCTGTTACCAATCTTGGAAGTAATGAAAGAAAATATGGAATACTTTTTGACTATGTTTGTCCCTGAATCAGAAGTCAGGGAAATACTGTATAGACAAAATAGAAAGCTCAGAAAACTGGTACTTCCCAATGGTTTGAAGAAAACAGTGGCTGTTACATCTCTACTAAGTGCTGGTAAAGCAAATTGGATCCACCTTTTGGCCCAACCCAGTATAACTCCCTTTGAAATGTTTTATAATGCCTGTCATTTAGTTAGTCATAGTTTAAGATGCTGCATGTTTAACTTGGGGAGATGAGTGCAGAGTCTGAAAATATCATCAAAAATAAAATAGTGACTTTAATTTATGACAGAAAACTTTAAGAATATGAGTATTTGAGACCGTGCCAAGTATTCACCACTTGCAACAGAACTAAGGATTCAATAAATATCTACACTACACTCCCAATGTGACAATATTGCCTAACCTTGTACACAAATCTAGGTGGTAAAAAGTAACCTCCGGTAATCACGTATCTTACTTGTAAAGGGTATCAGTGAAAAGCATTATGTGGGGTCATCTTTCAAACATTTCTGTAACTTAACTAAGGAACACCATTTATGAAAAAGAAATTTTTAAGATTGTATCAACTCTTGCATCACTTTGGCATCTTGCTTTACAAAAGGATGTATCCTGGCTGTTAAAATATTTACTAGCTCTGATGATCATTATTAATTCATTTCTATCTGTTTTCTACATAAGTAAGTTGTTCTATCAGAGTATTAATCTATTCCAGTGATCTATCCTTATTTTTTTTTAATCTCAGAGATAATATGTAGGTCTCAGATTAAGTAACAGTGTTAAACAGTTCTCCCTGTCTCTCTTAATGAGGCCACTCCTTTTACATTTAGCCAAGGTGGCGCCGTGGTGGTCAGCATCACTCACCACAGAGTGAGCACCGTGAACTTGTAAGAGGTTAAGGCCTCTGCCAGTGATGGCACTCATATCAAAGATTGCCAATGTGCAACATAGTGCTGTAGCCTTATTATCCATGCCCATGTGTCTGGTTGCAATGAGTTGTCTAATTTGAAATTTCTGGACCATGCCTTTAATGCTCACATACTTCAGGTATTTACCCAAACACAATGTAAGTTTACCTCCCTCAAATATTCAGCCAGCCAGCCGTTACCCTCGGAACAGAGCAATAAAACACCCAAGCCAGACCCTATGCCTTCCATATGGAACCGGTATGATTTACAACCAGGCTGAGTATAAAATCATAAAACTTTCAGGACATGGTTAATATATAACCATCAAAATAACAGAGTGCAATTCTAAATTTATGAGGCTGAACTTAACACTGAATATCAAATAAGAATCACATTGATCTCTGTAGCGGATGACTTAAAAACACATTAGGTGGCATAACTGCAAGACAGTACATTGATTTAAGCATAAAATGCATAGCACTCAATACTTTACCACCTAACGGTGCTCAATAATGAACAAAGCTGTTGTATATTGATGAAAGGAAAATTATTTGTTTTGTTATATTACAGTGCTCATGGAGATGCCTTGCATTTAGGCTAGGCAAACATGATCTGAATCCCAGTTAGCAAAGGGTGACATTGGATGGACAGTTTCCTGAATTTACACTTGTTTCTCAAAATAGCTATACGGGAGCATTATCACGATGACAGCTTTCTCACTTTTTTTTATAACAAAGAGGAAAGACTCACCAGAGCAGGTACTGAATTTTGGTAGAAATATATTTTGCTCTACATTTTCAGATACTGATAAAAGCAATGCCACATGGACTTTTAAGGTCGCTATCTCTAAAGGCATCAGTCTATCATATAAAAATATCATCACATTCAGGAATTCTAGAAACATCTTTAAGAAGAAAAAGAATTATGATAAGCACAAAAATATTTGCATTGGAAGGATATTTACGCTTAACAATTTTTGATTGGTTTAAGGAGAATTTGGAAATTGTCATGCAGGTGTCCAGGTAATGTAGGAAACAGCAATGGGTAACTTTGGTTCTTTATGGGGCTAGAAAGGGAAACTGACACTCAGCCTGTGATTTAGGGAGCTATTCAAAAATGCTGGGGACCCTGATCGACTGGAGACTGAGTGCCCCAACTTCAACTTCATTCAACTCTTGCCTCTGGTGGAAGACAATGCCAGATCTTGTGATATGCCACACAAGACAGAAATGCAGATTTTTATGTGAACTCTCTTGATTTAAAATTATTGAAAGTAAATTTAAATATAATATGAAGGGTACAGACAATATTTAACCCAGCCTAGATGAATTAGATGAATTCTCAGCACGTTATCTGCTGGTTCATGGTGTCCCACCTCAGGGTTTCTGAGAACTTAGCTCCATACCCAGTAGCAAGAGTTATCTTTCCTTTAGATAGAAAAATCAGTGAGAGGGTCAGATATATTCCTGTGTTCATAACTGACACGGATCATATCACTTTGATGAAACATCAGTTCATATTATACCAAAGGGACATTGTGGTATCATAAGTTTCCATCAGATGGGTGGTGACTTCTAGACTCTGGTGAGAAAAGTTTATTTGCAAGCTGGTTCTTCTTTCACGTAAGTCAGTATAGTAAAGAATGTTGCCAGGATAAGTGAGCAACAGTTAATTAACCCACATGTTAATTGCAAAGCAAATCTAGATGCAAAGTTGGCTGACAGACCTACCACACTTGAACTCTGCTCCATGGATAGGATAGAGAGGCAACTGCTTTCCCACAGAAAGGCATTGGCAGGAAGTCATGTTATTCTATCAAGTAAGCAACTCTTCTACAAAAATAGTACAGCGTTTACTGAACATTTGGATAAGCTATATGTGCATATTTGTGATATTTTTTTAACGGTGTATATTTTCTAGCATTTTCAGGCTATTTTTTCTTCATAATAAATTAACTTATTACTCTTCGTGACATACAAGATGGACTGTGATGTTAAAGAATAATGTTTTCTAATTATCATGGACATTTTCAGAGAAGATTAAAATTTAATAAAATTAATTGTCCATCCTTGAATGGCTCACTTTGCAGTTAATCATAGAACTCTGGTTTTCCCTACTTATATGAAACTTCTGAGCTTCACACGTCTTATTAATATTCAAAATGAACCCCGAGCTTAGAAAAAGAGTTGGTTTCTGTCCTTTTGATGTGGTCAATATATTTTAGGGATGTATTGATTTCGAAATAAAATTCTGTGGTTGTAATTGTTCAACTAAAATTCCACGGCTGTAATCTGTCAGAAATATGCAGAGGTAGCCTACCTTATGAGGCCAAACTACCTTCCGGAGGTGATGTTGAACGGCAAGGAATGCATCCTCTTCACTGGGGCACCTCTCCGGTAATGTAATTTGAAGTGCTAGGGCCCCTTGCATCCATTTCTGAATCTATTATTATTTGATTAAATTAACTGGCTGGATCAGTACAGTGAGAAGAGACACCGTAATGATATTATAGAATTAGTATGCTATGATGAATTGTCAGGAGAAGTAACTGTGACAGTCTGTGGCCATATGCACTTAGCCATGCAATTTATAGCCATTTGGAGAACCAAGGACTCTTCAGTTTGGGGTGGGAAATGCATTCCTGCTTTTGCATCATTTGAGGTATATGTGGGTAAGAGTCGGGGGTGGCGTGCTTAGTGGCAATCCAGAAGGAAATCAAAGTCTGTTCTTAGACATTGACATTTGGGTGATTTTTCAGAGAATCAACCACAGTGTACGGATGCCTTTTTTGTAACGGTGCCAATTCCTTTAAATAGATTTATATGATAGTGCAGTTTCTTTATGGTTGCAGAAGATAATGTGACTGTGGGTAAGATGAAAGTAAATGCAATCTGGTGTCACGATTTCCTGGGTTATGGAACACTGTAAATTCCCAGCTAGGTATTGCATCGGCAACAATCTCGAAAACATTTCTGAATTGTTTTGATTAAGATACATTTGAGGCTCCTAATTGCAAGTAGTTTTTAAGCAACTTAAAAAAATAACATCAGGTTTTATTTATTCTTTTTTTTTTCCTTTCCAACTATTTTCAAGTTAAGGGACTGTCAGATGGCTCTAAAAGGCTTATGATGACAGTGGTGGGCAATACAGATACTGGTATAACACCACCTTAGGCCACATGTACTGCAGGATAACCAATCCACGCACAACTATAAAGATGCCATGATTCCACTGTTGTCTGAGAATTATTTCCTTGCTGTGTTTGTTTTGGTTTCATTTGTGGTTTTATTTTAATGATTATTGAGATCATATTCAGTGGTATAGTGAAATGGATACTGACATCCTCATTCCAAACGAGATATATGCAGAAAACTACTCTGTTTTCCTTTTAGCATGTTATAGCAATTGGCTTTTATGATTGACCATTTTTGTTTCTCAAGCAGGATTGTCATTTGATCAAAAAACAAAGTATAGAGGGTTTTTATTTGCTTCTTGTTATAGTCATTTTCATTAATTGCTACATTTATTTCAAAGTTTTCTTTTTAAAATTAATTAATTTTGTTATTTTATTTTTCATTTTACTGTATTTTTTAAAGAAACAAGGGTGGATTTTTTATTTTAAAATTTCAAAGCAAATCTATAAGAAGATGTTGTCCTAGTACCTTATTTATGCTTTAGCCCCTTCAACTTGCTCTTAATTTCAATGACCTGGAATTACAAATTTGCAAGAGCTTGATAAACCTAACTGTTGGGTAACTCACACTGAAGGCAATAGGAGAACACCTATCAACTCCTCCCTTGGTCTCTGTCACCAGTGATCGTCTGGCTCCCTAACACTCTTGTCTGGGAGTATTTTCAGCTCCGCTTCTTCACCTTCCATGTCCACGTTATCACCTGCTGACCCTTTCCCAGCAGAATCTCTGAGCTCGCCCCTTCTCTTCCATTTCTATAACCACCATCCTTATCCCCTTTCATCTCTCTGGGCCTGGAGTACTGGGCCTGGAATACTGTGCCTGCAGTACTGTGCCCAGAATACTGTGCCTGGAGTACTCTGCCCGAGTACTGTGCCTGCAGTACTGTGCCTGGAGTACTGTGCCTGCAGTACTGTGCCTGGAGTACTGTGCCTGCAATACTGTGCCTGTAGTACTGTGCCCGGAGTACTGTGCCTGCAATACTGTGCCTGCAGTACTTGCCTGGAATACTGTGCCAGAGTACTGGGCCTAAAGTACTGTGCCTAGAGTGCTGTGCCTGGGGTACTCGGCCTAGAGTACTGGGGCTGGAGTACTGTGCCCAGAATACTGGGCCTAGAGTACTGTGCGTGGAGTACTGGGCCACTTTCCCTGTCCATCTCGCTGCCACCTCTCCCCATGCCCTTAGAGCCTCTATATGCCATGCTGCCAGATGGCTTTCTTACATACTGATTATACCCATTCATATTGCCTCCCCGTGGCTCTGTGGCTCTGGGCCTTGAGCTTATTCTTGTTTCAGCCTACGGAACTATGCACTTTTGTCTTTCCTTTCTCTTCCCCTTTTCGTAGCACACATAATTGGCTCATTATATATGTCATTTATAATTTTTTGAGGCCGGCACTGTTCTAAGTGCGCTACATATATTATCTAGTTTAAGCCTCACAGCATTCCTACAAGAAAAGTGGAATGATTCCCTTTTTAGACTCAAGGAAACAGAGGCTCAGAGATGCGAACCCACATGTGCATCAATATGCAGCTTTAAGAGGGAAAGCCAGGGTCCAAAGTCAGTCTGTCTGGTTTTGCAGTAAGTCACCATGCTACCTGGCATCCTTGGTGGTGTGGCTGTTTTGCCATTAACGTTCATTGGATCTCCAATTTGCATTGGATAATGTGTCACCTAATGTTTGTGCTTGTCCATGTGCATCCTAACCCCCATCCCTACCAAACTAAACTGCTTTGTAGGAACAGAATAAAAATAGTTTTCCTTCTTTAATACAATACTTTGTGCTCATAGTCCCTAATGAAAGTGGACATTCAACTCACTATTTGTGTCCCTTTGTAAGGATGGCTTTGTTGCTAAATTTTATTTTATTGTTTCCATTTGTTAAACCACAGACTAATTATATTTTCTTCCATTATGAAAGTTGAAAAAAGCAAAGTTTTGCAAATAAAACCCTGACCGTCTAGCCATATGCAGAACAATGAGCAGGGCGTAAATGGTAAGAATCTGTGACCATTTGGAGGACATAGATATTTGGATGCAAAACTGTTCGTGATTAATGTTAGATTGCGTCCATAACTTTTTAAAAAACATATATATTTTTTCCATAAAAATATTAGGAATGTGTTTTCTGGAAGGAGGAAAAAGTTAATGATTCTATCATTTATTTTGTTTTGAAAGGTAAAGAATAAGGAAATGAAAATTGGTAAAAGCAATTGTTGCTAAGGGTGAGGAATAAATCATATACTGTCCTTGAATACAAATGATTATCATATATTAAAAGTTAGTATCACGTCATTAAAAGTTATAATTGCTTCATGGTAGTTTAAACTTTAGCATTAAATAAAACAAAGCAATTTTGGGATATTAAATAATTTGAGTAATGTAAGTAACCATATTAAGTAATCCAAACAATATTACATACATGTTATAAAATATAAAGCATTATGTCTATATATGAAAGACTATATGTTATAAATATATGTATATATAAAATTATATATAAATGTGTATACCTAAATATAAAGATAATCTCTTAAATACGTTGATGGCTTTGTATCTACAATGATAAAATTTCATCAGCAACATTTCCCATTTTACTTAATGCTCTGAGAAGCCCTGCTTATTCAGAATGCCTGAAACAAAGAGATTGCTTTTTTAAAAGTTACATTATGTATTTTCAGCACATGTCCTGCCTAACATCATAGAAAGTGCATCCATTTAAAAGCCAGACAGGTCTGAGTTACAATCCTGAATTTTCACATCATTCTCTCTGTTTCTTTGGATGAGTTATGCAACTTCATAGTAAAATATGAATAAAAACACCTAAGTTATAAGACTAAGAAGACCCAAGGAGGGGAAACACAGCCCTCATTGAAACTAAAATGAGGTTCAAAGACACGTTGCAAGTAACAAGAGGAAACTCAGTCCAAGTTCCCCTCACAGTAAACATGCCAGGACTCTGCAGCAACAGAGAACACGGTTGGGACATTTCAATTACTTTTTTTTTTCACAAAGAGAGTTAGAATTAAGTTGTACTTTGAAGGGAAAATATTAGTTAAAATTGTAAAGGAAAAGTTGAGCATGTAGCAGGTACAGGGAGTTACACTCTACAACATGTGGCCAGCCACCTAACAAATAAGGACATCAAGCAAAAGTATTTCCCAACCTGAGAAGCATGTGTCCATGAAAAGTGGACTGCTAATTGTTGTGCTGTGCAAATAAAATCATGGAATGTCAGATTTTCTTATTCTTCTAGAGCAGTGGTTCTCAACCTTCCTAATGCTGCGACCCTTTAATACAGTTCCTCATGTTGTGGTGACCCCTAACCATAAAATTATTTTCATTGCTACTTCATAACTATAATTTTGCTACTGTTATGAATTGTAATGTAAATATCTGATATGCAGGATGTATTTAGGCGACCCCTGTGAAAGGGTCATTCGACCCCCAAAGGGGTCACGACCCACAGGTTGAGAACCACTGTTCTAGAGAATCCTGAAATCCAATATTTGAAGAAATCCTGAGTTTTGAGTAACGGTAATTAAATTATTAAAGCATTCTGGGCTCAGATGAAAGAATTGGGTGAATGACTGGATGCTTACCTGTGCTATACTGTGAGGACCATGCCTACCTTTAATAAGTGAGGTGTAGCTGTCTTTCCATTCTTTCCACCATGGGAATCTAGAAGTTCTATGACCTCACCTCCTACCAGTCCTCCCCGCCTCCCTCCTTTCCAGCACATTATCTTTGAACAACGCAGACGCACTCCAACTTAGGAAATTTTGGCCTGACCTCTCTCACCTGGAGTGGTCTTCCCCCAGACATCTTCATGTCTAAGACTGTCTCCTTCAAGTTCAAATGTCACCTTCTCAATAAGGCTAGTACATATAATTGCAACTCCCTTTCCACCTCTGCTTTACCATAATACCTACCCCTTGTCCTTTTCCCATGGTACTATTACCCTCTGTCCTATATAATTTACATATTTACTACTACATCGACTTACTATCTGTCTCCCTACTGACATGTTCTGAGGTGGCAGGAATCTTTGTTTTGTTTGCTAATATACCTAGAGCCGAACCTGATCGATTATACACACTCGAAATAGTTGTTGCGAAAAGAAATGAGTGAATTAATTCATTTATGGTTTAAAGATGATCATGGAAAGAGATGGATATACCTGGGTGAAGTTGAAGACTATAGTAAATTAACCAGAGCAGAGAAGACCTTCAAATTTAGGATTGGAGGGATCAGAATAGTAAAAAATAGAGTAGGCTTATGAAATTGTAAAGTATTTTGAGGTTACAGTTAAACTGTAAAAATATTGATGCTAAAACTTAGAGTTTTCCCTAATTAACTCAACACATATTTTTTAAAAAGTATTGTTGACATCTTAAAAGAAACACTCTGATTTGGGCCAGTGTTGTTTTTCTGACAATAACAATAAAGATGATTATATTTGACTGCTAACGGTTGTTTTGCAAAACATGGTTCTGACAGAGTAGTCACAAATGCCACAATTAACATTTCCATGGTTTGCACATTAACCTTGCTCTTGGTCAATCAACTAACTTAAGTGCTATGATAGCCGTATGTAACCAGAGATCAGACTAGCCTTCATGTAGCATCTTAAAGGGTGTCATCCTTGAGGTGTTCAAAGGGAATCAGTCAAGTCCACTCAACAGGCGGCACCTACTTGACTCTCTAGAGCTTCGGTGAATAGAGATAGACTCCATGGTCAGTTGAACGTGCTAGTCCAGAGCAGGACTTTGGAGACTAGTAGTTTGGGTCAAAATGGTTCTTCTTTCACTTTCACTAGCTCTGGGAATGCCTGGGCAGCTCATTGTGAGATTTTCCTAGAGATAATGGGAAAATCTACCACATAAGATTATTATTACTATTACAAGCTAATGCATATAAAATTTTTAACACACTGTTCTAAAGTACCACAATGTACTTTGGGGAGTATCCCTAGGAATGCTGTGATTACTTTTTCTATCTTATAATGAATTTTATAAGTAACTAGAGGCCTGGTGCACAAATTCATGCACCAGTGGGATCCCTCGGCCTGGCCTGCAGGTTCAAGCCAAAACAGGCTCTCTTACATCTCCCTAGGGGTCCTAGATTGCAAGAGGACTCAGGCCAGGCTGAGAGACTCCATTGGTGCACGATTGGGGTAGGAGGTTAGCCAGCCAGGGAGGGACCGCGGGAGGGCTCCAGGGCATGTCTGGCCCATCTCGCTCAGTCCTGATGGGCCGGACCCCAGCAGCAAGCTAACCTTCCAATCAGAGCGTCTGCCCCCTGGTGGTCAGTGCATGTCATAGCGAGCAGTTGAGTGACCTTAGCATATCATTAACATATTATGCTTTGATTAGTTGAACAGCCAACCGATCGACTGGACATTTAACGTATTAGGCTTTTATTATATAGGGTTGTCATATTTGTTTGGCATTGGTAATAGTTGTAATGATAGTTGACAATTACAAGTTATTCTGTTCCAATTGGAGGTAACCTAATATCCTAGTCCAAAAAAAATTGCCTAGCAGTTTCACAATATTCAAAATACTTTAGAAGGCCATGATACACAGTATAGTTCAACACAATAACTTATCTTTCTTTTTTTTCTCATCAGCATCCCATGACATGCATTTATTCAAACAAATCAACATAGCCATGGCTTAAGTTCTGCAGCTTTATGAACTTCAGTATCGTGAAGCTAATAGGTGGAAAGATATGTACCTACCCTTTTAAGGGATTTTCGACTCTCTCCCGATATCTTATATGGCAAAGGGGCTTTGAAGCCAAAAGCCAGCAGGCTGACTCTGTCCATGCTGGGGTGTTCGCCTGAATGGTCTGTTTCTCTCTCCCATTTCCTGCCCTGTGAGAAGATGGCTCTGGGTAGGGAGAACAGGGAGTCACTAGGATGCATGCTGCTCATAGCAATAGTCTATCTGATGTCCATCTTCAGAAGAAAGATGTAAAGTGGAGTGGTGAAGCCCTTAATGGGAGATGCCCCCATACATCTTAATAGCACACTGTCAGGGCACAGGAAATAAAGACCTCTGGGCTTTAAAGTTTAAATGCCCTGCTCAGCAGGGAGGTCAGAGAGATTTGTTTAACTGAAATGAGCTTACCATCAGGCTTTCATCCACAGATAAGGCAGGAGCACGCCCAGTAGTTTCAGAAGCACTCTTACAGGACGGCTCAAATAGATTTCTCTGCCTAGTGCAGTGTTCACGTCCCTACGGCATATTGCAAAGTGCATCCATGAAGATAGCTTATTTTAGACCACGAAGAAGAAAAAGCTGCACATGAAACTAGATTTTATTTTTTAATTTTAGCGACAAAGAAGAAATAGAAATTGTTCATGTCTGCCATTGTCTTTTTTTGTTTGTTTGTATCTCCTTATGATTTGGGTGATGTTCCTAACACTTGCATTTATTTAAATACAATTATTTTAGCATTTTTCAGGGTCATGGATGTATTTACTCTGCTAAGTTATCCAGCTTGAAAGGCATGAATTAACTACTAATGACTACTTAATGAGAGCTTGATGGCATGATGTTTAAGCGCTTGTCTGTATGAACATATTGATTAGCCAAGCCACCTTTTGGTCTTATTGTTGGTAAACTGGGTTGATTTCTGAGGTGGATAAAATGCATGGCTAAGTATTCTGTTCACCCTGTGGTTGGGCAGGCTGTTGTTTATCACAAGGTTTTAGTGTTCTTAATGAACTGTTAACAAGCTGTCAATTATGGTGTTTATGCAGATTAAGGAAAGAGACATTGAAAGATTGATGTGCCTGGAGTTAAAAATGCCTCCTTGAGATATTACAAAGTTAATAATTTCCTCTTTTCATAAATGTTCTTAAACACGGCGCTCCTTTACCGCTGACCATTCCCATGATGTGTGCTGACCAGTCCCATGATGTGTGCCGACCACTCCCATGATGTGTGCCGACTGCCCCCATGAGGTGTGCAGTGGTACAGGACCACCCCCACTTTGAGTCATGTGTAGTGAGAATAAAACACATCCGGCTTCGGGAAGGGCTTTGCTTCAGGTTAGCCTTTCTGGAACCATTTTCATTCACCTTGGCCATGAGTGAAGTTCAATTTGAAATGTTCTGAAATTCATGGGTAAGCAGGATTTCCAGGTGGGATATACATTTTTCCCTTCTTCCCACTGGAGACCACCTACTGTGGTGAAAACATTGCTTTCCCCTGTCCTTAAATGTCCTAAACTAATGTTAGCTGTCCCAAACCCATGTCTCTTCTTAGTACTCAAGATGACCTCTTCAGTACAAATCCTTTCTGTGGTTTTGAATTGTCAAACTGGAAACATTTCCTTCAAAAGTATTCTTCTATGCCGAGACCCCAGAAAAAAAAAAATAGCCTATTTGTGGCCAATAGCCAGTGCATCCACTCATTTTCTATCTTGTTCTTTTTTTTTTTTCATTTTATGTGCTCTTGAATTTGTTGACCTAATACACTCCCAGGCATCCTCCAAGGACCTATACAACTATTTCCTCTGTAGTTCTTCTTGCCCTTCCCCAGGCAGAGCAAATCCTTTTTTGCAATATTTCCAAAGAACTTTAAAGGACTGAAGTGCCTACCACCATCTCCACCCCCTGTCTCCCCAGCAGTCCCCCCACAAACTGTGAGCACCTTCAGAATGCAGCCTGCCTCATATCCATCTTCACGACTCACGTTTCTCCGTCTTAGAAAAGAGCCACCTCCTGACACTTCTGCAGAAATTCTGCTCAGACTTATGTTTTATAATAAAACGAAGGTTATTAAATGGTTCCCAATGTTTATAAGGATAATAATTTGCTGCAGCCTCATCACTTTTATTTTTAATTGTTATGATCAGAATTCTATCCACACAGTTATTAGGAGAGAGCTTTCCTTGAAGAATGCTTCACCTCACAGTACAATTAAAGTAGACATATCTTAAAGGCTCTTAATATTCCCCCCAGAAATGAGAAATTGCATCTTGTTTTGTTTTGTGAAAGTCATGTTTTGATTATGTGAAATTGGTATTTCATGTTAAAAAAATCTTTTTTTCTGTTCAGCTTTGAGCATGGAGACTTGTGTACTTGTTAGCATATTACTTATTCCAAAATTATTGAAAATATTATTCTTGCAGGTTTTTCTTAACCTCATACTCTCAGCTCTGGGAGTTATAGTGTTTCATAAAGGAAATATCCTAATCGATAGACAAATCATGCATTCATATCTAGTTGGGATGATGGATTAAGCTGTTTTATTATAAGTGTATCAAAAATGCAATAAATATTTGCCAATGAAATGTAGTTATCATAAGGTTTTGCATGGGGCAATTTCATGTTAATGTCCAGGAGAAATATAGATGGCTTTATATGTTTGGTTACAGTACCTGCTCTGCAGTTTGAAAAATTTACTTGTAAGTATTGAAAATGGAAATTTGAGAGTTCCAAGTATCTGTGAGTTATTTCTAAATGCCACTTAGCTCCCCCGAAGACAGATGAGGGAGGGTAGCATGAAGCTGTAATTCTGGTGACGGATAAAGCAAGCTGGGCAATCAGAGGAAATAATCCAATAAACTAAAAGAAAAGAAGGGCATTGGTCTTTTGAGAAGCAGGAGGGCATGATGAAGAGAGCCGGGCTCTGGGGACAGCAAGTGTCTTGGCCTCCCAGGGTGTTCACTCCTTTGTCTGTAAATGGCAGAGATGTTACCTGGCTCCTAGGATGCCCCTGTGGATTCAATGGGTCGGTGATACTGAACAAGGAAGACCCACTGAATGCTCACCATGTGCCAGGCGAGAGTGTAACACATACTCCGAGTTCTGTATCTCCATCTCCACGGAGCATATAGCTTGTGCTGTTTGATACGTGGTCTTGGCTTTTATTTTCCTCTTAGATACCTCTAGACTTGTGCATTTTAGGAAGAAATAAGTAAAGTAGAAGCTATCAGATCCTTTTAGTCCTTAATTCTACACTTTGTATGAACTGGGGAATATTATTGAATCCACATCTCAGTTTTCTCAACTGTGAAACTGTGATGCTGCTGCTCATGGGGCACCCACTTCCCAGGGCTGTGGTGCAGATCAGGGGACATAATCCTGATGAAGCCCTCGGTGCCACACCTGACACAGGGCACGTGCTCAATCTGCTATTGTCATTGTTGGTTCCACAATGCGATATTGTTATTATCACTATTATTATCAAGGATAGTTGATCTTTAGAAACCCTGCTCTATGTAAGAGGTCAATTGAAGGAACCGGGAATAGTCTGTGACTCATCATTTTTTAGAGTATCACATTTCTCTCCTATTTCTTAGTAGACTTCTCATGTTAGCTCTCTCACTTCCACAATGTGAGAGACCCAGAAAGCCTGGAATGACAGAGCTGAACCGTCCTGTCCTCCCCTGGTCCCGCTATCTTAAACCCTTTCACAGTCCATTTTCTCAGAGGAACAGTGGCTTTGTCTTTGCTTCCTGCACCTGCAGCATTGCTCTTAGGAATAGAAGGGACTTCAAAGTAGCTTTTTGTTCTTACCATGGACACCACGTCCCAAAAGGAGGACACTGCTGCCAATCTCTTTGAAATTCTGATTAATCTACATTTAAAAAGTGTTTTTAATCCACATCACTCAGACTTTCATGATGTCATATTTCCAACCATGGGTTTGTCATGCCTCCTAACTGTAGCCCTCATTCCCAAATCATCCAGACATCTCCAGGGCCCTAAATGTGTCCTTTCCTGCTTCCAATAGCACCTCCTCTTTTCTCGTGAGCCTTCCATCAAGTCAAACAAGGGAATCATTTTCTATTTGTTTGTTTGTTTGTTTATTGTTGGAAGTATTATTGATGTCCCTTCCTCCCCCCCCCATTTTTTTTTTTGCTTTCCTCTGTGACTCCTGTGTGCACACTTGTAACAGACAACTTATTATTCTCATGGTTGTTTGTGGCAGCTGCAAGATTTTATATCTTTCACTGTAATGGGGAGAGGAGCCCAAAGTCAGCACTGTCTTAGGATTCCCTTTGAACAGTATTAAATGTCTCACAAGTTTACAAAATGACCATCATACAAAAGACATAACAGTCTCATGGGGAAAATAATACAAATGCCCAGGGTGGGAAAATATTTATGAAACAAAATTACCCATTTTCCTATACCTGCTGAGTACCCCAGTCATCCACTTTCTCCATCTACTTTGTCCAACATGTGTGTCTGACCACTCGGTCAGCCCAGGTTTAAGTTCCTCCTCGTTACTAAAGTAACTCAGTGTCTCTTCCCCGCTGCTCCTACACCATCTCTCATGTGCGTGTTCTCTGTCCTCCCAGATGGGAATGGACCTCTGGCCCCACTTAGAGAAAGGCCTATTGCTTACAACTCCACTCCATTTGATATGCTTCTCATCTATCTGGCCAGCATAGCTTTGGAACAATGCAGCATTTTTGTCTGAAGAAGAAAATATCGCACAAAAATAAAATGTTGTCAGTGAGGCTGTGATTTACAAAGAGATTACAGAGATTGTTCTATTTGTGAACTCATTCTGGCCAAATAGTGCCTGTCTCTGGAATCAGGATAATGTGGTTGCAATCCATACTGGTCACTAACTTGTGATATGATATTAGGGAAGTTATTTAAACCTCACCTGAATTCCTCATTTGCTGTAAATATTATAGTTTTTTGTTTGTTTGTTTGTTTTTACTTCTTTACACACTGCCTGGTTTGTAGCAAATGCTTAACAAATGTACTTCTTGTTGCTATCTTTAATTAAGGTTAACATAATATTTTCCAAGAATTATAAAGGTCTTTGGGTACCTCTGAGACATATGGGTAGTTGTTGTGAGTATGAAATGCTAAAGTCTCCCAGTAAAATACATTTTTCTAGAATTTCAATATTAGGCATGCCATAAAAAATGGTACTATGACATCATGTCAAAGGTGGACCTTTCTATTCAAAGTAATACTTTTAGATAACCTTGCTGGTATCTTATTATATACCTAGATGTAAGCATTTTGCTAATGTTTTCGTATTGCAGCTCCTGTTTTAACTACTTTAGCATGATTGGTTTCCACTTTGTATTTATTAATTTAGTATTTAACTGAAATGATTTGTCAACTAAATCCAAACATAGGCAGGTGTCTGCAATATTGGAACCATCTATTTGCTCCTCAGACCTATCCATGTTTGCTTTTAGAGTTTGTCTGTAAATGTTCATTGAGAATTTGGAGACCTAGCAGCACATTGAATTCTAGAAAAAAAAATGCAGTGAAATCTATTTTGATAGAGAAATGATTATCGCAGAGATAATTTTCACTACAAAAAGTGGTACCGGTTACATAAATAGCTTGTCCTTTCAAGATCTCAGAATAAAACCCACAAGGACAGATGTGTTCCGGTTGTCGATTCCCAGCTGGAGCCTGCGAGGAACATGGGCGCGGTGAGAGGACATCACTTGGTCAGAGTGGGTTCATGTGCTCAGTGTTTATTTTCAAAAATAGAAAATGGAAAGAAGGGAAAAGAGAGGGAAGAAGTGAGAGGAAGGGAGAGGGAGTTAACAGTAACAGTTTCTGGTTGTAACATCTGGTGGTCTACTGTGTTCTATGTACATTGACTAATTCAGAATGTCCTCTGCATTCATTTGTTTCTGTCTATTGTTATTAATTTTTATAAGTATGTGAATATTTCAATTTTGAGTAAATACCCTCTTCTTGCAGAAGACAAAACGGTATAGAAATAGAGACAATGAAATCTCCCAAAAGATTGTGTTTTTTTCAGAAAAGCAATTACTCTTACTATTGTGGCCACGTTGAAATGATTAGCAGGAAACAGAGCCCAACTTCATCTAAAGCAACGAGGCCCCAGTGCTTGAGACCGGTGTCTTGGACAGGTGCAACCAAATTGCAGTTCAGTCATTGTTTCCTTTGTAATCTTTCACAGGTTACTGAGATCCTTTTAAAAAATCTCATCTCCTCTATTAAATAAATAACATTTTGCTATTTCAATATGTTCATTAGCAGTAGCAATCATTTGTTGAATACCTAAACTGTGCTAGTAGAACTGTGAGCCAGGGTAGCAACTAAGCTTCCTTCCTTTCTTTATTTTTATTTTTTTTAAATTTATTTTAAATACATATTTTTATTGATTTCAGTGAGGAAGGGAGAGGGAGAAAGAGATAGAAACATCAATGTTGAGAGAAAATCATTGATGGGCTGCCTCCTACATACCCCACACTGGAGATGGAGCCCACAACCTGAGCATGTGCGCTGACTGGGAATTGAACCATGACCTCCTGGTTCATAGTTTGATGCTCAACCACTGAGCCATCCCATCCAGGCTAAACTTTCTTTCTTTATACCATACTAGAGGCCCGGTGCACAGGATTTGTGCACTGGTGAGGGCGTGGCCTGCGGGGATCACCCTGCTGTGGGAGTGCTGCTCACCCCAGTCAGCTGAGCAGTGCTCCCACTATGGGAGCGCACTGACCACCAGGGGGCAGTTCCTGCATTGAGCATCTGTCCCCTGGTGGTCAGTGCACAGCATAGCGACTGGTCGACCAGTCGTTCCGCTGTTTGGTCGCTGGGCTTTTATATATATAGATATGTTCATCTTCATTGATTCCTTGAAGAAGTTTTGAAACTGAGAAATATTAAAAATGTACCTGTGCCTTTGCAAAAGTAAAAACTGATTCATTGGGCTGAGGTGCTTTACACAGCTGTCCCATTGCAGGCTTGAGTGACGTATCTGATTTACCTCAAAATTGAATAGCCTTGTTTTAATATAAAACCCTGAACAGTAAAAAATAAAACAACACATTTTCTTTATCCCCGGTTGCCCTTATAAATGCTAGTCACCTTGAATAATTGTTCAGTCGAAGCTGAGCTCAGTGTATAAAGAAGAATCTGCCCGCCCCCCCTTACTAGTGGCCAGGGCCTGAAACAGGTAGCTTCATGTTTCGTTCTTTGGGACTCCCTAATGTTCACAATCACTCACTGATAACCTGTCCCATCACCAATAAAAATAGTGTCCTTCTTTGTCAGCAGTGCCCTCCAGGTGTGCAGCCATCACTTTCCACAGTTCTACCAAGTATTTATAGACACATACATATTTTTTCTCTCTCCTGGCAAATCTATAAATGGAATTTTGAATGGCAATCCTATGATATAAATATCTTTGAAAGCTTTCTCATAGTTTTACCTGCTTTGCAATCAGCCATCTTCCCCTTCAAAATCAATGCCTCTCATTAAGACTGCTTCTGGCAGGGATGAGTGGCTAGCATCAGTTTGGAGGAAAGTGGTCATGATTTTGCCTCCGGGTTTGTTTTAATTGTTCCTTCTCCTTGCAGCGAGCTTTGTGGTTTGAATAGTAGGGAATTCATTTGTAAGCTTGCCTCCTATGTTAATCAAAAGGCGGCTGTGAGGACTACATTAACCCATCCCAAATTACTTACTGCACACCAACCGGGTGCCTGGTCCCCCTCAAGGTGTCACAGACTCAGGTGTAAACAAGAGAGTCCCTGTGTTCATGGAATTTAATTTTAGTGGGGGAAGCCGGAAATGAACAAGACGGAAATCACAGGTGAGCACTGCAGAATGGAAAAACAGCATGAGACGTGTGAGTAGAGCAGAGGAGATAGTCTAGGAGGGGCAGGGAAAGCCATTTCTCTTAAGATACATCGTTTGAGACAAGAGGACAGGCAAACAGGGGAGAAAGCACCACACACAAGTATCTTGAGAAGAAGGGATATGGAATGTTGATGGAAGGAAAGGGAAACTCTATAAATCCTTATATGGCAGCTGGAGGGCATGAGATGAGACTAATGAGTGGACGGGGCAAAACCATGTCGAGCCATGAAGTATAAGGAGTTGGGGGGGGGGGGCATCCTTGCACGAGGACATGCCTTTATTAACTTGAGAGAGAGAGAGAATGGCCACCTGCCACATGCACCTCAATGAGGGATTGAACCCGCAACCTAGGCATGTGCCCTGATCAGGAATCAAACCCATAACCTTTGTATTCTGACTCTGCCACTTCCCTAAGCTACAATATTATCTGTAAAGTGGGCCTCATTTTGATCTTCATAACTCCTTGGGAAGGTTGAAATATGACAATCCAGGTAATCTCTTCTGTCAGCAGTAAGCGTTCAGCAGATGGAGGCGTTCCAGAAAACACTTGGGTGTCCCTTAAGTGTCCCCTCCGTTCTCTAGCCTGGGCCACTCATTAATTTATTTTGTCCTCTCCTCCTGTCCCTTAGTATCACTGCATGTTGGCAATTTTCTCTGAGATTCCTGCACTGGGGCCTCTGGGGGTGGCAGGGGTGCTGGCTGCCCGTCTGGTAATTTTGGCTGTTCTCCGCTGGAA
Organism: Myotis lucifugus; assembly: GCF_000147115.1. Classification (NCBI taxonomy): domain Eukaryota; kingdom Metazoa; phylum Chordata; class Mammalia; order Chiroptera; family Vespertilionidae; genus Myotis; species Myotis lucifugus. The sequence continues at coordinate 2,062,800 of NW_005871220.1, forward strand.
GTGCCATCACACAGAGAATAACGGAGAGAAGGAAGGTGGCGCAGCCTATTAAGTGGCCCCATAGGGCAGCCCCAGCAGCAAAAATCAAAACAAACAGCGTCCTAGAACAGGTTTGAGCTTTAGGGGGTTTAAAAATGGACATTTTCCCCATTAATAACATATCACTTAAACTCTAACATGACAGCTCTCAAAAAGTTTCTTCTAACAAAACCATTTTTTAGTCCAAAATCATTCATTTTGCCTACAGATGTCAGAGCCAAACAACACCTAGCAGACAATTTGGTCCACAGTTTTCAAGGGTACAGGTAGGAGCAAGTAGAAATCAGTGATCTGCTGCTATTTCATCTTTCCAGTGTTTCTGTACAAGCTAACCACTTCAGGGAACCTGAGCAATTCAAGATTTTTTAATGATGTAAAATATCGAGTTGAATGGCTTCTATAGAAACAGTATCCAAATACTTAAGAGGTATATTTTGTCTTCTGTTTTATTTGAGGAATCCCAAACCTAAAGCTCTACCTAAAGAAAAGAATTAAGCATTTACATATACAGGGTGGGGCAAAAGTAGATTTAGTTGTTAGTAACTGAAACAGAATTTATTCTTGTATTGTTTTTATTAATTATTGTATTATTTTTCATATGAGCAACTGTAAACCTACTTTTGCCCTATCCTGTAAGACAATTGAACCATGAATCTATATTGTTAGGCCAGCCATAATATTGCTATGAAATTTTCATAGTGAGGGCATAATAGTTAGATTGCAGGTCATTATGACAATTGCTGATTTCTTTTTATCTAAATCATTACATACAGAGGCAAATGATATGCTTTATTTCATTGCTTGGTTAATATTAGCGTGTGGGAAAAGAAGGATATTTTTAGAAGAGAATTGTAAGACAGGTAATGTTGGATTTCCCATATTTAACTTGATGGCAAAGAAAGCTGGGAAATCTCTGTGGAATGTTAAGCCTGGGACAAAATTATATCCCAGCTATTAGGGAAAAAATCATTAAAAGTTTTTGATATAAAATGAAGACAGTTACTTAAAAAAAATGGTATTATATCTATACAAACCCAATACTGGGGGAAAAGTATAAAAGGAAGGAAATACAAAATATTTGGTTTGCATTACATTATTGATTCTCTGCTTCCTCCTTGCCTGGCCAATGTCTTCTGTAAGATACATTGCATTTGAGGATGAAGTATGCATAGTGACCTATACACTGTTATCCCTGTACACAGCCACACGCCTATCAACCTATATATTTATCTACATATTTATCATAACTTAGGAAGTATAAGATAAACTCGGTTTTCCTATCACCTACTGTCTTGCAAAGGTTATGCTCAGACAGAATGCCTGCAAATAATATCCTCACTACTACATCACAAAGATAAGAGTTTTAATCATTTGGGTTCTTACTGTGAGAATCATTACCGCTCTGCACTTAAGTTATGAAGCTGAGCTATCTTTTCGTTATGTTTCCATGCTTTCTATAAAATGAAAGTTTAGGTACACATCTACACTTGAGGAAAATAATGGCCAAGATAAAAGAAAACGTGTACAAGTTAAATGCTAATGCAATAAAACCCCTCCTGGAATTAAACTTTTACCCCTGTTCAATTACTCACCCATCTTTTATGAGACATTCCCAATATGGCAAAGCTCAGTGCGAGCTTTATACCCACAAAACAGCTCAACACGCACATGGGCTCCCCATGTTTAAACCATGACAAACATTTGACTTCTGCAGCAGGAAGCAACAACAGATTGAAACGCAATGGTTTCTACCATCACTGTAAATAATCATTTCCCTAGATAGAGCCTTTATCATTTCTTCCCTGTGCTTAACAAATGAGAACGGGTTCAGGTAACACCACCGCATATTTATCTGTTGCTTGTTGTACATTTCACAGTCGCCGAGTGGATCAGCTTTGCTAAACGTGCTCATTAGTGCCGATTTGTTGCACTCCGTCTCTTTGAAGAAACCTCGCAAGCAGTTGGAACCCTTATTTTATTTTGGTTCCACGGTGGAAAATTGTATTCACATAAGTAAGCATATACCAAACAGCAATAAATCATTATTTCTCAGATGACCAATATCAGCAGGAATCTCATATACTTCTCTGCGGGAGTTGATTTCCAAATTCATTGAATAATTATCGGTGCTGCTTTTCAGAAGTGAGAAACATTTTTCCTTTCTATTCCGGTTAACTTTTAAATGCTACCTTTCCCCCTCATTTCCTCAACACTTCTGAGAATTATTGGTAAAGGAAGGGGGAAAAAAGGAAACTTATATTCAGCAAACGTCAAAGTGGTTAGAGTATAATCTGTGAAAACCATGCCCCCACCCCCGAAATGTAAACTTTTATAGTATGAGCCTTGGGACAAAGATTGAATTTTGTGTTAGATTGTCAGTAAATGAAATAAATACAGATTTAAGCTTTGATATTCGAAGGGAAATCTGAGAATTTATTAGGCAGTTTTAAAATATAATAATTAGACTATTTCTCTTTCTTTTGCGCTGCCAAGAGAAAAACCAACAATAACAAAAATATTGCCTTTTCACTTCCCAAAGGATTAATTGAATTTTGGTAGTAAGCACTGAGTGAAGTTTGAATAATAGGCATATACATTTCCATATTCCCCTACAGGGGCTAAATTTATTAACAGCAGGCAACTCATAGTCTTTGCTTCTAGAGTGAATTTATGAGACATTGTTTGGTTTCAAGTCAATTTTACTACAGATTAGATACTGAGGCCACATTCCAGAACCTGTGAGCGTTCTCTACTTGGCCTAGAACTTGAACCAACATTGTTAAATGGCTACTGTGCAGTGTGTTATTTTACTAGTAGGTGCTGTTACAGGGAAAACAGCCAAACATGGCTTTACAATTAATTTCAGAACTTACACTCAGGAAGGGTAGTGGTGGCAGGTTGAGATTCTGACAAATATTTAAATGCTTTCTGTTTATGCTATTGCTCCTTTGAGGAATTTTTCTCCTTTAATGCTTTAAATGTTCTCAGATTTTTTGAGCTGCTAATTAGCAGGTAAGCTGAAGCAATTTAGGGAATGCTTTTTACTAAATTTATTTTCTGGCATTAAAGCCTGAACATAGTAAATACCTGAATGTAGAGCAATATTACATTTGTACTACTGGTGTTTTCGCAGAAAATATGTAGTCTTTACATTATCTCCACATTTATCTTTAACTCCCAAAGTGAAAATATAATATGAATATTAACTGAAGGCAAAATATATTAATATAAAGTCTAAGAAATATTTTTGTATAAAATATAATGCACATTATGATTTGCCTTTTCATCGAAAATACTCTTGGTTTTAAATCAACATATTTGCAAAAAGTACAATATAGTCCAGATCTTAGAACCATTCAAAAGAAACTCAAATATGTCTTCTTTCTAATTAAAAGGATGTCTAAGTAACTACAAAAATATCAATGTGGTAACATACCTTTGTGTTACTTTGGCTTGGAATCCCTTTATCTCTTAACTAATAAAAAGATTTAATATATGTATGAGTTTTAATTAACATGATGAACAAGGTACCTTCCAGATAGTCTAAAATATCTTATTATAAACTATTACTAAATAAAAACATATTTGAAATTATAGTAATGCATTAAGATAATCAAGTAATTTAATAATACATGAAAAAGTTAAACTATAAGATGTAATTTTTCATTAATATTTTATTAAAATACCCAAGCCAAATTGCTTCTAAATAAGTAATTACTTTGTAGTTCAGATATAATCTCAAAAATAATTTTTTGTTCAATTATTGAATTTATGAACCTCATCCAGCAATTATAAAACAGTCATTAAAAATGATTAGGAAAGCCACAGCACAAAATGTCTTACCCCTGGATTTTACCCAGGTTTACTATACTGAAGACTCTAGAAGTACTGACAGGACATTGAATTTATAATATTAATAAAGTAGCTATAATTTAGACTATATTTATTGGAAATATCTGCTCACACATATGGAGGATGTTATTAGCTCAAGTTCTCTGAGTTTCTTAGATCTTATGGGAAAAAAAGAGAAAATAATAGACATGATTTAGGTTAATTTGAAGGTTGAATTGAATATGCTACATGACCCAACTACTAAGAATGTCCCAACTTGTCTAAAAATTAGCAAAATACCAGATAGGATCACTTGGTTACTAACTCTTTCCTTACTTAGTAATTGAATGCCAGCATGCTGGCCATCTACACAGATGCTCTACTCTAGATGAATTTTATATGTCTCATTTATTGTATCACCTGTCTATTATTTTAAATTCTTTTTCATTAGGTAGGCTAATGTGTGAGTTGTTTCATGGGGGTGAGAGGAGCATAGTATGATCAAAGAGATACGAGGAATGCTACATATTTGATACCTTGAATTCACTGAAATTCTCATTGTTGTAATAGAGAAGACATCTCTTTAAAACAGTGTCTCCCAAAATGTCATCAACTAATCATTCCTTAGTAATATTCTACTATAGTCGACTAGCTACCTGATAATCGAAGCTATTTATAACCTATCTTCTATCTTTCTTCCCAACTTTAGTTTCACCAGAAAACCTGTACTTTGGCCTCCATGAATCCCCAAGCTGTCCCTCTTTTGTGCCTTTGCTCATGCTCTTCCCTACATATGAAATGTCCATTGCTTCTCCCTTCTCATCTCAGCATGTTCAAAACTAAGTGCTTAGAACACAGATTGTACACATAAACAATTTGCCAGGGTATGAGGTTCTAGGGGTGCATCTATGCAATTGATGTATCAAATGAGGCTTGAACAAATATTTTTAATGGTTTCAGAGCAAAGTATATTACATCAGGAATTATTACAAAGAGAACAATTAAGATTTTCTATATGCCTCACATGAAAGGGTCAGCTCTGAATTTTTCCCAGAAGGCAAAGATGACGAAGCTAGCTTTTATGGAGAGGGTAGGACATAAATTATGTTTTGACAAAATAATGTAAATGTGATGAGAAGCTCTAAGCTCATGCAACACCTGTCTCAATGAGTGGGAAGACTTGGAAAGGAGACAGTTTGCTTTACAGAAATGCCCTACTTGCTTTTGGGACTAAGAAATATAAATGCCTGTGCGTTGCTTTCTGAGCTGGGACTCGATGATTCAACAATTGTTTAAGTGCACTAAATCCAAGATGAAAATACTTTCAATCAAATCCGTCTCTGCTTACTATGATATTAGGAAACTTACTTAACCTTTCTAGGCCTGTTTATATCTCTGAAAACAGAAATAATAACAATTTCCTAGAGTCCATGAATGAGTGAATAATAAACTGTATATAAATACAGGGAAGATTAGCATGTAGTAAGTTCTCTATGTAGAAAAAAACGTACTAATAATATTACCCCTCTTCATTCTTTTGCTGCCCTTTCTCTTAGACAGTAACAAAGAATTCAGTACCATGTCGTGAATATTCACCACTTTGCAAGTCATGAGCATTCTTAACTACCTATATTGTCCTTGAAAAGAATATAATAATAAATCATTACCAAGGCCACAATTTTAAAAGATAGAGCATTTTATCTATAATGCATTATTGCCAATTCAAATTCAGTTACAGTATGAAGGCATTATCTAATTTAATTCATACCTTTGACCATCTCCTGTGGCTGGAATAACGTCCTATTTCACATGGCATCTCTAACCCTACCCCAATTACCGCTGTCTGATGTTTTTAGACATAATTTGTTTTTGATAAATAGATTTTATTTTAAAAGTGTCTATCCAACTCTTTATATGTTATAACCAGATCTTGTTTTAATGAGATAACTATACATAACATGGCCATATTTTCATGTCTCTTGAATAATATATTGAGATCATTCTCCTTATAACAATTTAATGAAAATAAATGTTTTTTGTTATTGAATAGAATTTCCATAACACAATGAGTTTCCTGAGGTAAAAGCTTCAATGGCAAGTGAAAGGCAGAACTACGATGCTGATCCTAATAGAGAGATCAAAATAGTGTTCATCTTGTGTGCCAATTGCGACTCATTGGAAATGGTTTCCGGGATCCCTGCATTGAAAAGAATTAAGAAGGTTCATTCAGGTTGAGGAACAGTGTCGTGGTGGTTACGAGTTTAGGAGCAGGATATGGGGAATCTCAAGCACATATTCATTATTCTTGTCCAAATGAGCCATGTAATATCTATAATTATTGGGGAAATGTAAAAATATGAAATACCTAGAATCTAGACTACTTTCACTTCAGTGTTGTAGCAACCACTGAACTCCCTGACAAGAAAAAGGCACCATGTATTATTAATTATGAATGAACCTTTTTCCCTCTTTTGTTTATTGCTTGATTTTAGAGTGAGAGAGGTAAAATGTCAATTTGGTGTTCCATTTATCCATGCATTCATTGGTTGATTCTTGTATGTGCCTCAACCAGGGATTGAACTCACAGCCCTGGCATATGGGCATAATAACACTCTAACCAACTGAGCCACCATGTCAGGGCCCTTTTCCCCTCTTCTAACGTCTCTTCTCATAACTTCTGTCTTTGTCCTCTTTCTTATTCCTCTTTCTTCCCTCCTCCTACTCTGCTTGTAGATTCCCTTCACTTTTTGTTCTCCTTCACTTTCATTTCTCTTCTTTTTCAAAAATTTTGAGCATATATAGTTATGTTTACATATTAAGCCAGGTGCCCAAGCAAATCAACAGTCTGTGCCACATTAGAATGGTAGATTGTGAGGTTGTATCTAATTGGTCATTTGTAATTAGTCCTGATCACAAAGAGGGCTCCAACTAGTTTTCCCTGATGAGCACATGGATGTTCCCCACTGCTATTTGCTAACCTCCTCCTCAACTGCCCAGCAAGCTAACGACCCAGGAGGCATCCATTTCCCACCCAACTCCTAAAGGTAACGGGGAGCTGGCTGCTTTGAAAATGCTTGCATGCTCACCCATGCGTGTAATCTTCCCAGGACTGCTCTCCTTCATGGAGAGTTAATTGCTCTTTGGGTTTTCTAGGTATTAATCTAACATTTACCTAAATATTAACTCTTTTCCAAGCCCAGCCTAGAGGTAATTTTTGCCATTATGCTGACCATATGCTAAGAGAAATAACGTTTATAGCAGAGGTTATTCGCTTGTTTGTGTGTGGGGTAAATGGGTCAAAGTAATATTCTAAAGGATTTTAGCATTAGTCACTAGCTATTATCTTGTCTCTACATTAGACGGATCTAATAATAATTTTCTATATTTTTATTATCTTAATTCTATATTTTCAAGTAAAATTGCTGTAAAACTCTTTTTGTGGATGTTTTGGGAACTCATCAAAATAAGTCTAATTATTTTATTGTACATCTTTCACACTTTATTAGTATGTGGCTTCCTTAAATGTAATTTTGGGTTTATTCAGCTATTTTTCTACTTTTCTATCAACTGAATCCCATAAATCCCCTTTTACTCTATTCTAATGAGGGAAATCAATTGCACAGTGATGTTGTTCCCTATTTCATCAGCAGGTAAGTTGCTATTATTGGGAAGGAGTCCTATGGTCTGGTCTCAACTCTTTCTATTAGGTAGGAAAGGGAGGGAGGAAAATGACCTGGACCTTTTATAGGTTGTGTTGGTGAAGAGTGTGAGAAGCCTTTTGCTAATTAACAGTTTCTCATGCTCTACTTTATAATACTTTTATTTGTCTCCTTTTGAAAATGAGTTTCTGTGCTTCTCTTGGAAAGACCGGTGAAGCATGGAAGGGCCTTAGTCTGTTTTCTCTCGGAAGGATGTTGCAATGACTGAGAACAGTTGCAGCGGGAGCATCACTTGGTGTGTTTGCCTAGAATCTGCTGCCTCCTCTGCCTCTTACTTGACATGTGTCCTTGGGTCAATCTCAAGCCTCAGATTTTTCCATTTTAATTTTTTAGTTATAACAAATAAGAAAAGAACATTAAAAATAGATTATTAAACAATTTCCTCCATTCTGAAAACTGTACATATGTCAACCCAAGCCCTTTCCTTGTTTCCCTACAAGTAATCATTTTTATAAATCCCTGTCATCCTGTGACTTGCTTTTTCATCCAATGTTTTCTGAGATGAGGACATGCTGACACAAAATTGGGTTATATTCTTTGTATTGTTTCTAGCATTACATTAGCTGAATTAATTATGTTTGATTTAACCATTTACTAATGATGAATATTCATATTATTTGCATTTTTATTACATGAAATGCTGTGATGAACATCTTTGCACACACATGAGTGACTCTCTAAGACTAATAACTAGAAATGGATTGACTGGATTACAAGAATGTCACTTTATTAATTTTAATAAATAGTGCCTTGTTGCCCTCAAAGTGGCTATATTGCTAAAGCTTCCACCAATAGCATGAGATGTATTTTCCCTAAAATCTCGCCAACACTTGATAGTATCGGTCTTATGGAAATCTGACTTTCTGCCAATTTTATCTAAAAGTATATCATTTTACTACCATTTATTCTGTTTTTATTTAGTTTATAAAATGAGCAAGTTAACCTTCCTAATAGAAATTATAAAAGTTAGTTTTAAAAAGAGCTTGAAATATATTTGAGATTTAAGAGATCTCTGAAGCATTTTATCAGAAATAGCATTATTTTCTCACAACTTAGATGGCTACAAAGATAAACTTCGTAATGTGGTCAATTTTCAATGAGAGCTCTCACTTCTAAGCCTGTGAAAAGACCTGTCATTTTCACAAGCATCTCCAAAGAACTTGCCATAGGTCAGTTATGAAAACATAGCAAACCTGCCCCAATTACCTGGCATCTTGACTTGGGGTTGTTCAACTTGTTTATGCAGGAACAAGTTATAAAACATCCTATCTGAGCTGAAACGTAAGTTGCTGTGTATAGAGTTTTGCAAATGCACAAAAACATCGCACTGGTTGATAACCTTTGAAAATTTAGGCTATTTAGGTCAATGAGGAGATGATGATAAGGTTTGTTATTCTGTGAACATCTTCTAAATGATCATGAGTTTTCAATAGCACATTTTCTCTGTCTGTCCTATGCTTTGAAATGATGGGTCATGAAACCTAGGAAACTGGGTGTGCATGGATAGCTGCTTTCCCCTGGGATTTGATGGTGCTGGTCCAGCAGAGGTCAGAGCATTCCTGCCTGGGTGCTGAATTCAGTCCAAAGCTTGTTTTATAAATAAAGTTTTATTGGAATGCCTAAGAGAAGCCTACTTAATTTATGTGTTGTGTGTGGCTGCTTGTCCTAGGAGGGCAGAGTTGAGATGTTGTAACTGTGAAACCATCTGATGCAAAGCCTAAAATATCTGCTGCCTGGCCCTTTATAGAAGAGGTTTACTGACCCCTGGTCCACTATCCACAGCCTGAAGTGAGCTACATTCTGAAAGTTGAATAACTAGTTTGTGAAGAGATACATGGACCTGTGGTCTTTTGAAATATTTAAAGAAACTTTAATAATTCTCTTGGAAGATGGATTATAATGGCTGAAGACTTATAGTGAATTTTGTTTAGAAAATATATTTGTTTGTCCTAACAGAAGTGAGGATTATAGTACAAGTACATCTGAGAAACACCTTAACTGGTGGATAATAGTAATTTAAACAATGTAGTTGTTTACTATATTTTCTATATTACTGAAATAATATCTCCTCTAACTTGATAAAAGTAGCTTATTATACACAGTAACTCTTTAATGTTTAAAAGTAAAAAATGGTTAAGTTATGGATTTCTGTAGTTTTAATTTAATGCTAAAAAATCTGTCTTATGATTACTCAAAACATCTGTCTTTTTATCCCAGTAAGTTAATTCATTAAGTTCAAAAAGACTTACTTAAAATAGCATTAAAATATTAGCATATTCATTGGCAAATAAATGTTTAATAATTATATTTCATATTTCCTCAATTCATAGTGACTGGTATTATGGTGCAAGATAAGTAAAATAGTCTCAAGAGACTTTACTAATTCAGAAAGATACTGTCAGCCTCATATTTCAGCAGCATGTCTTAGTCATAAAAAGAAACCATAATCAAATCTCAAGAAACACATTATAATATTAATTTTGTTTCATATTTCCACACATCCAGTGTCCAGTAGACCTGTCACAAAGTCATATGCATGTACACACACACACACACACACACACACACACATACTCACACACTGTCCTCAATGCTTTCATGAAAAAAATTACATGGGTGACTTTCATATATAACAAATGAAAAACTTCTCAATCAAGAGAAATCAGATGTTTGGGGACAATCACGTTTCAATATAAAACTAATGAAATGTCTGGAGACAAATCAGAAACTATTAGCAAATAAAACAGAAATAATTGCACCCAAAATAAATGCAAGTTAAAGGAAGCATCCCAGTATATACCTCATGTAGAGAAATAATTTGCCCAGAAGTAGATTACTGGCTCTAAAGAAATAAAACCAGATTTTCCTACAAAAATCATTCTCCAACTTTTACTAGTTCCTCTCATATTGTTGGCAGTGAATTTATTCAGAGAAAACACTGGTAAGAGTATATGGTGACCAGGAAATAAGGAAATTCTAATCTATGGCCAAAATGCCTGGCAAGAAGTAAAAGTTGAGCAAAGTTTTGCAATAAATGAGCATGTAGGAAATATTAAAACATTATTGAACTGAAATTGGGTTTCCAACAAATTGTCACAAAAACTAGTATGATCATACTCAGTGTGAACTTTGAATTATATACATTCTTCCTTTTGATTTTTGTAAGCACAGGTGCAATCTCTTTGTGTCTCAGTTTCCCCACTTGGAAAAGTGGGTATAATAATGGCAATAGCCTTATAGGGTTGGGTTGAAAATGACGAGTTGTTATACAAAAAATACTGAGAAAGCCCTGATGTATTGTGCTCATAGAATCAATAGCAATTATAGTCATAGAAGTGATGGTAGTACTGGTAGTGATAAACAAGAATCATAGTCAAAGGCCTCTTTAAATGTCTCCAAATTTCCTAATTTAGAGTGTAAGTAAATAACGCCAACATTAACAAATACGTTGTCTAGAATTTTCTTCATAAGAGAAATGTAAGGCATTCACTCTTTCATTCAAGAACCACTAAGTAGGCTTTGCCCTACTTCTGGGCAGAGATATGGGGATGAGCAAGGTTGTCTCTGCTCTGGACGAAGGTGCATCCCAGAAGGGGAGACAAATTATGAACAAGTCATTTCAAAGCAATTGTGTTCAACATGGATATAAGAACTATGACTAACTCAGTAGCAAATAACTAAAAACTGTTGTAAAGGAGACTTTAGACATACAGTCTATCCTCCCTGCAGCCCTGCAAGGCAGCCTTACCAACCCCATTTTACACATATCTGAGAGGGGGCGTCACTAACCCGGACTTGTGCACCCAGGGTGTGGCAAAGGTGGAATTGAACCCAGGTTTTCAGAGACCCGAGTCCATGGTTTCACAACCAACCGCTCAGCCATGGCTTGCCTGGCTCGGGAGACCAAGCATGTTGGCCAGGATACCGCTCACTCCATGGTGGGGCTGCCCACACATTCCCTCCTCTGGACACCACAAATGGAGCATAAAGAAACATGGAGAGAAGCCACTTCATTTTAGGGCTCTTGACTGCAGTCTGTTCAGTCTGGCCTGGTTTCTTCTCAGTGCTTATGGACATGCTAATTGCTGTGGCTAAATGGTGTCATCGTAAGTAATAATGTCCCGGCGAAAGGTTCAGTCTTCCCCAGGGTCTGGTGGACATCTTCGGCCGCTGGTCCAGCGGTAAGCTGAGCAATGGGAGGAGAGCTTCTGCTCCTCTTTATGGAGCCACTTGTTGACAATATCCATTAAGGACTGATATCGAAATAGAAATTCCTTGCGTTGGAATGAAAATGAGTGCAAACATTCTGGTCTGCTGACTGGATCCATGCAGACCAGACTGAGGAAATGTAGGGCACTCCCTACTCTAAAGCCTGGCAGAGATTCCAGATATAAATAGTGGTGCTTTGCCCCATTTCCTCTGTTTGTTTGGCATCGATTAAACTACTCCACCTTCCAATTTAGCAAGGTTATAATTTAGGACTCTGTCCACACATCTCCTGGGCCAGAGAGATGTGTGGGTTCTCTGACATCACTCTGAAGCTGTGACTTGGAACTCATGCACCACTGCCCACCAGCACTTCCCCAGAGTCCTTCCTCTAATCCCATTTGCCTCAACTAACCACTTCCCAGCTTTCATTATGACTGTGTTCAAACATACAATAATGTTAAATTATGCAGTGAACACCTAAACTTTTTAGAGAGCTGATACCCATTGAATGTCTAACTCTAGCAACACAGGTATTCTCCTAATTTTCTTTTTTGCTCACCCCACTTCAATCTTTAACACACATGCACACACACACACACACATACACACAGAGATAAGAATTAACAAATGGACAAGAACATGGGTTTTAGGACCTCTTAGACCTGGTTGTGGAGCCTACCCAGTCTGGTATAGCTCTAGGTGAGCTCAGAATCTCTCCAGTTTCCTCCTCCAGGAAATGAGGAGAGCAAACCCCACTCCTCATAGTGTTCTGCAGATTAAGTAAGGTGATGTGTGCTAAGAAATGGGCACATCCCTAGCCAAATAAGTACTTAATAAATGGTAGCTGCTTTAAAGTATTACTACATGACATGTACTTAGTTATTTAAATAAGATAAAATTGCACTTAAATTAGTCGACACTAAAGTGTGTTAAAATAGTTTGGACCTGAGGCGTGCGCACGCACGCGTGTGTGTGTGTGTGTGTGTGTGTGTGTGTGTTTCAGTGTTTTCTTCTTTCTCTAGTTAATGTAACAAGCGTTTCCCTTGATCCTCACTTAGCTACTGAGGTGTTACAACCCAGAGTCTCGAGCATTTCTGACCTGAGGCTCAGCCAGTAAAGTTTTATTTCCAATAAAGAGGACCAGGGAATGCTTTGCAAACATGAGCAGCAGCACCTGACCCCACTGGGACCACATGGAACTGTTTCCTGTGGAATTTCTGGGCTCTGTCCCAAATGCGTCATTTGAAGGTGAGTGCCTTGTGCAAAGTGCCACCGATGTGACTCTCCACACTACACAGTTACCGTAGGACACTGCGGAGAGCCCGTGCCCACGCTGTCTCTCTTAATGAATTGTGACAATGCACTAATTTCAGCACAATTGGCCCAGCGTCTCTCATTGTGACAGAGGCGTTTCCGCCAAGGAAAGCGGCAAGGGTACTCTGAGAGCGTGGCTTGTCCAGTGCTGAGTTTGATTTATGAAATGAGACCTAGGAGCCCGGATTGAACAGATTGGCTTGCAAGAGACAGCTGTACTGGAGTAGTCGCTGCCAGGTATGGGGAGTGGAAACAGAGAAAAATGAACAGTGGGATAAAAATTCCTTTCCCAGTCCCTACTTATCAACATGAAACATCTGTTTCAGCCACAGTGGTTCCCAGTGGTAGTCAGAATTATTGATTTGGTGAAATTGCACTTATATGGAGGACAATGACATGCCCCCACCACCACCAAGGCTGCATTATAATAATTCATTACTATATCGGTGCTACCAACGACACCACACATGTGAGAGGGGAGTAGTTAGTGCCAGGGCCATTGGGCCAATGGAGAGGGTGAGGAAGAACATTTTCCCCACAAGCGATAAATTTCCGCCTGCTGTTCTATTTTATTGAGGATGAACACAGTGATTAAACTGGTTGGAAAACAAGCAATAAGCTTCTGTCTGTCTCCAATTGTTTTTAATATTCTTGTTTAATGGGAGAACATAGCTTTTATTTACACTAAACATAATGGATGCATTTTAAGATTTGGATCAGTTTTTTGTGTGTGTTTTTTTAATCTTGCTATCTCATATGTTATGTAAGCACATGCTGCTATAAATAGGAAGACAAATATGCTTAGTTCAGCTTTTTGTTAGACAAAAATTTGATTAGGGATGTGCAAAAGCTGATGCTGTCAGCCAACACACAGCACCAGGGAGCAATCCATACCATGTTAGAATGAAAATTAAATGCATTTATTATCAAAGACACTGCTTTTGCAGAAACGCACCAAGAAAGTTCGCAGGCGCAAATAAATAGGATCTGCAGCTCCTTAATTCTGGTCATGTTATTTCACAATGTGAAGTGGTAACCTCGCCTGAGTTCCCATGGCAGCTGAAGGGTGATGAGAAGACTGACTCAGAACTCAAGTCTTGTGCTTCCAAGCTTATTCTAAGTCGCAGCAGAACAAATGCCAAAAGCAATAGAAAAACACAAGAGCCCACCACTTGGAAAGATGCCGAGCTTTCAAATGTCCCCTGATTGTCTTTCATCTATAAAGGAATTTGCACCTTCTTAGTTGATAAGGCATTTATATAGTTTTTAAAGGTATACTATAAAAATGTGGTATGGGGAAACAAATTTTTAAAATTAATTTCTCAACTAAAATTCGAATGAGGCCGATTTAGATGTAAAAGTTGAAGAACGTAGGTGACGTTCTAGTGTTTGCTCATGGCCTTAACTGGGGCGCTTGGCACTGGTCCTTGGGATGAGAAAAAAAGTTTGGTGTTTCAGACAACAGTGAAACAAAGCGTGGGCCAAGGAATGAGCAGAGCTTGTCTGGCAGCTGGGCACTGAGAGGTTAACAGACCCTGGTGCTGACAACCTGATAATGAGGATTTATGGTGAGCAGGAGGTGGAGGTGGGTGGGAGGCTCCCAGGGGTGGTGGCTCCAGGCCCTTTGCAGACACAATACCTCAATGGGAGTGAAGGTTACCTTCTGGATTTAACAACAGCTGAGGTTGGCTACCTTTGTGATTACATGCACACGCACTGATGATATGGGAGTGTGTGTGTGTGTGTGTGTGTGTGTGTGTGTGTGTGTAGATCTGTATATATCATTGTATTTTTTGATATTTTGGTACTTTAAAATTTCAGATCCACATTTTCATTAAGAAAAGAAATAAAATATCCCCTTGGACTAGTATAGGTATATAGTGGAATGGCTTAGTGGAAGGGTGGTGGATAGGAAAAACAGTTAACATAGCTTTCAAATGTCTTCATGTTATGGCCCCTGCCTACTTCCCTAACTTCAAATACTATACCGTTTCCTTCTTTGTTTGTTTGTTTGTTTGTTGTTGTTTTTTGTTGTTAATCCTCTCCCTAGGATATTTTTCCATTGATTTTTTTTTGAGAGAAAGAATGGAAGGGAGGGGGAGAGACAGAGAGAAACATCAATGTGAGAGAGACATAGATTGGTTGTCTCCTGCACGCACCCCAACCAGGGCAGAGTATCAAGCCTGCAACCGAGGTATATGCCCTTGACTATAATTTAACACGGGACCCTTCAGTCCAAGGGCTGACGCTCTAACCACTGAACACCCAGCTAGGGCTATACCACTTCCTTTTACTCATTCTTTAAAAAGTGTATCTATATAAATATAAAAGCTATTTTTATTTTCCTCACAAATGAAGCTCATTTTTAGCTCAGGTCCTTTGTATGTGCTTCTCCCTATGATCAGTGCACTCATCCTGGCTTTTCACGCGGCTTATCTTTTTGGCCATAGAGCAGACAACCCAGATTTCTCTTTCTCACCTTCCTCATCCCTAACACATGCAGTCTCATCCTCCTGCTTTGCTATTAGCTCATTATTTTCTAAACATATCGTGTTTGTTTTCCTGTTAACAGCCTCTCTCCTGCTACAATCTAAGTCCCAGGAGAGCAAGGACCTTGCAAATTTCCTGTTAGTTCCCTTGTGCCAAGAACTGTGTGTCATTTGGTGCGCGTTGTATATTTCTTGACTTTATGAGGAATGGATGTCAGAGGTTAAGACTTTCAGAACCCCAAACTGTTCTTTAACCTTCTCCTGTGTGTGTACTTATATTCTGAGGTCCATGACTTCTCCTAAATTAGTGATTCTTAAAAAAGAGCTAATGTTGGAATGAAGGAAGTAGCCTGGGGGGCACAAATGATCTCAACTCACAAGGGGGTTTCAGGTTCAAACCAGAGTGAATATTCTCAACTTTCCCCTCATTCTCAGCCGGCGTTAGCTCGGTTAGGCTTTCATGACTTCCACCCTGTGCTAAATTAGATACCTTAATGGGTGGTATGACTTATTAGTCCAAAAACTAAGGATGTTTCTCTGTGGGATATGACTATTAATATCCCATCATATTTCACTGTTCTGACTCTTTAATGTGTTGATATCCGTTGCTAATGTAATATTTTGCAAGAATATATGGTTTCCTATATTTTATCTTAAAAATCACTGTTTTTAAAATTATTACAATGGCTGCCTTTTATATTGAAATAATGAATCACTAAACCGTTTCATAAAACGTGTTTCCTCTTCTGGGGAGGATGTCAATAAAATCATAAACATGTACTTGGGAACAGAAGTATTTATCTGCACACACTAAATGCAAACCCGTTCAGTTTTCCCCGAGGAGGCAAGCTCATGCACCGTCTCTCATATTTAAGCGACACTACCTTGACCCCAAGATTGTCAGAGGCTCCCCGCAGGCTGGGCCAGGAGATTGCTCTGGAGGAGCCCGTAATGAACCCCCTGCACACACCACGTGGTTGGACTTACAGCCTCACAGGGCTAGACAGTGCGGTGCCAGAAAGGAACGGTTGAGAACTATGCAAAGGGTCTTTGTCTTCATGGGTCAGAAACCTGGGCCTCTAGTCCAGGATCTCCTACTCATTATTATTAAGATTCATTTTCTCTGTGGGAAGTTTGGGATTCTATGCTGAAATGAGAGAAAGTGAAAAGAATAGCCCCTTCAGGATCCCAATCCTGCCATCCTTCTTCCCTTGGGTGTTGCTGGAGGCCTCTTGGGATGACATTGCCTTTCCCAACAGTGCTTTGGGGGAGGAGGCGTCCAATAGCAAGTGCTTTTCCCTAAGGCTACAGTCAGTGAAGGTTCCCTTAAAATATGGGGTGGAGGAGGTGATGGCTTTTTCTCTGCCTTAAAAAGAATGAAATCAAAGCATAAAACATTACCTGCATGGTTCTTTGAAGAGACCTAAGAGTGACTTCTGAAAAAAAAAATCTTGGTTTAAGTAAACTATCTAATATTATTGCAAACATTAGCTGGAATCAGTTAAGGGCTTGGTCAGGCTTCTGAGTACATTGATGGACAACTTTCTCTTTCCCCCTTGAAGAGTTGATTCTTTATAAATACACATGCATTGGAAGTTGTAGATCGGCATGGCCCTAGACTGGAAGTTTCCATGAGGGCTGAGTGTATTATATGACTCTCACTTCTTCTTTTGTTGGTGAATACACATGCCCGGGACATAGTAGTAACTCACTAAATACTTGGCAGATTTGTGAGTAAATAAATGCCCCATTAAACCTCTTATGCTTGGTAATAAAAACCCAGAGGAGAAATGTGGGTAGTCCAGGTGATAGGGTCTGTTTGTAACAAAAATGAGACCAGGACCCAGTAAACTGTGTTGGAACCCAGGAAAACTGTGGTTTTTCCACAATATCAGGAACAACCAACATGTGGTGACTGGGTAAGATTTTGGGAATTGGAAAGAGAGTTAGTTAGGCACACACCGTATTCAAAATGGCCTCCCCATGTTACTTAGAACCCTGCCCCTTGGGTCTGTTTAGCTTAATATACATCTGTACTGATGGTAAGTCAAGTTCATAGATGTTAAGTTCAGATTCTTGCTGTCAGAGATCAATATGGCGGCTGCGGAAATGTAAATGAATGTCTGGAGGTGTAGGGGAACAGAATGAGAGGCTGAGCTTCCGAGAGCATGTCAGATTCCCGTGGCTGGAAGAAAAGAGGTGGGGAGCACAAGAACAGGGGGTGAAATATTGAAAACAGCCCAGAGAGAGACTTTGACAACTGCTCTTGGACTGCTTTTGGAAGCTTCAGTTCCTTATATAACAGAGTAGCTGGGAGCAACAGGTTAAATGACCTTTTAATTAGAGTTTTAAAAGTCTTACTTCCGACATCCATAAGTTCAGGAAGTATATAATGCACACCAAATAAGA
Source organism: Myotis lucifugus (assembly GCF_000147115.1). Classification (NCBI taxonomy): domain Eukaryota; kingdom Metazoa; phylum Chordata; class Mammalia; order Chiroptera; family Vespertilionidae; genus Myotis; species Myotis lucifugus. The sequence goes on from NW_005871220.1 coordinate 2,080,810, forward strand.
GACACAGTTCTTGTAGAGAATCAAAAATCCTCTTTCTAATAATGCACTTGTTTTCTTGGTCCCAGAAAACCCATCTTCCACCTCTCTGTCATCTCCTCTAATTGAAGAAAAGAATGGTTTAGCATGCCCAGTCACTATTGTTTGAATAAAAAAGACATATCTACCCTTTTTTCTTGATAATGAAATGGCATTCTGAACATCTCTGAATCTCATTATAAAAATAAAAGGAGGCTTCTGAATGACCCTATCATTAACTGGTTGTGTGACTTTGGATAAATCACATTGAACTTCCTGTACCTCAGTTTCTTCATTTCTAAAGGAAGTCATTAAATTATAGTCTTGCCAAGGTTCCTTTGATCTCTTTTATTCTCATGTAGTTCATAGGCCAGGGAGAGAACAGGCCCTAGAGCCCAAATTTGCCCTTAATTCAGGATCAAAAGAAGAGATATTTAGGAACTGAGTCATGAACTATAAATTAAGCCAATGCAAAAACATCAAACTCAGTTCAGTCATCCACTCCTCTCAGCATTCACTTTTCTTCTGGGGAATTTCAAAAAGGAGATGAATCTTTGGTATGTAGGAACTCGGATCCGTGTCGGAATAATCAGGCTCCAGCCAATTACCAGCATGTATTAAAGTCTTCCTCCATCTCTGCCTGTAATGGTCTTAAGCTTTATAATTTTCCATCTCTTCACTGCTTAGGGACATAGGTAATCAATGAAAGTGTGTATTTCAAGAATACGCATGTCCCCAAGATTGTAGTTTGTCAAAGTCACTTTGAATCATTCCAATTGAATTTTCACTTCTTGTAAATCATCAATGTCTATAATTGCATTATGGGATCACAAGGGAGCACCCAGAAAGGTATATTAAAGGAATGGCGGGGGAGTGAGTGCAATGCCCTTGAGTCATTCCTTGGTAATACAGAGCAGAATTTGTTCTTGGAAAGCTGGTGGGGGTGAGAACCTTCTCTTTCCCTCCCAACAGGCATAGTACTCACTCTCAACCTGAATAGCCCTAAAACTGTTTATTTCCCAAATGAGAGGAGCTGCAGTTCAAACCAATCCTATATAATAAAAACCTATGATGCAAATTGACCCAACTGCAGAACAACTACTATGACGTGCACTGACCACCAGGAGGTAGACAATGCAGGAGCTGCCCCCAGCCCACAGGCCCCAGGCCAGCAAAGGCGGGTGCCAGTGGGGGCCTCCCAATCGCCCCTCCAGTCGCCCTGCAGAGGGAGGGGTGTGGGGTCGGGTGGCAGCGGAGGGCAGGGCCGGCCCCCCCCCCCCCCGGTTGCCCTGCTGGTTGCCTCCCTCTGTGGGAGGTGACAAACAGTGGTGGCTGGCAGCGAGGCTGACGAGCAGGTAGTGCCAGGCTGGCCAAGGTGGGTGCCAGCATGGCCCTCCCTCCTCCCCCATCACCCCACCGGATGCCCATAGATTGGCCTGATGGCTGGCCAGCCCTACAGACCCTACCCATGCACAAATTTCGTGCATCGGGCCTCCAGTATAAACATGAAAGGGAATTTTCTGGCTCATGTAATTAGGATGATCAAGGAGTGAATATGGATGGCTTCAGGCATGGCTGGATACCAGGGTTCAAAGAACAATGACACTAAGAATCAATCAGTCTCTCTCTCCCACTCCCTCCCTCTCTCTGTCTCTCTCTCTCTCCTCTGTGTGTTACCTTTGCTCTCAGGACAGTTTACCTTGAAATTTTGGCTAATTAACATCAGATCTATATTCTACCATAATTCCAGCAAAAGCCCTAATACTCTGATTGGCCTGGTTTTAGACACTTTTCAGCCCTGAATTTCTGTGATTATGATTATCCAGGCCTGTCCATGTTGGGAGCCTGAGGTAGAGTCACCTCCTCCCAAAAGATGTTGAATAAAGTTGGAGAAGGGATGCCTCTTCAAAGAGAACTGGAATTCTGTCACCAGAGATAAGAGAAGGGGTAGCAGAAGTATGCATATGTCAACTGCCCTAGTTTCCTTCCATAAAACAGAATTTGTGTTTGTTGGCCCACATGAGTGTGAAACAAAGCAATGCATAATTATAAATTCTTCCATAGGTCTCTTTCTGATTTTTCTAACTCTCAAATTTATCAATTTTTTCTATACCCATGCCATCCTCCTAAGTGTTACATGGACTCATTAATGTTGAATTCTTTCCTTTCAGAAATCAAAGAAATTCCCTATTAAACAGAATTTCTTATTCACTGAATAAACATTGGAACAAATAAGTAGTCAAATTCATAATATACAGTTTATTATGTGGGTTCTGTTCTGACCTTTGAAATGAAAATATAGCTCTTCTTTAAGCTAAGCATTTTGTCTCAAACCTACCAAAATAGCATATTTTCTGAAAAAGGCTGTATGTTGAAATAATTCATTCCTAAGTGTCATAGACATGGCTTATCCCCTTGTTGCTGATTTATGTGTATATATATTTTTAATGTATCTCCTGGGAACATTAAAATATAACATTTCATTATCCATCCTCTTTTCCCCCAAGTGATGTCTCTGCCAGATATGGAATGCATGTAATTCACTGTTGCTTTTAATTTGTCAGTACATTAATTTTAGTTGATAAAGAAGTTAACTGAATCTTCTGTCCCAGTTATCTCCGATAATTCAAGTTCATTTGGCTTTTGCTTTTAAAGACTGTCTGTGTCTCCCATATCTCCTTGGGTTTACATAGCTTTTAAGTTGTCATTGACCCAGGAGATCATTCAAGGGTGATTATAGTTTTCAAGCTTGTTTATATGCAACAGCCATGACCTTTTCTCTAAAGACATCCAGCTGCTCTGAGCTGTACCTTGACCTCCAACGGACATTTATTACAAATCAATTTCATAGATTCACTGCAAAATAATGTAGAATATCTCTGCTAGCAAGATGATGGGAGGACACCAATTTATTGTCCTTAAGAGGTTAGAAAGAACAACTGGATCATGAATTGTGAGTAGTCTTATTCATTTTTTTCTCACTGACTATCCTTAAGAGGGACCCCTGTGCCCTAAATTTTGAATACAACATCTCTAGTATACACCACACCGATCTCTGGGCAGAAAGGAGCAAAGATGTTCATTCTTTAGTTGAGAACCCTGAGATCTCAGGGTGGGCAGTATGGAGTTGGGCACGTCCTCAGAAGAGGAAAACCACTGTGTCTGGTTGTTTATGAATACTGTAGTAACATGGGGGCCGAAAACCACTGTGAGAAAGGGAGGAAGGCTGAATTCTTTAAATTCCTTAACCTAGTCCCATTATGGTTTGGTCTATGGCAGGCAGTAGGTACTGAGAAGTTACTGATGAATCAACTTGAACTGAATCCAACCTGTTACTCTTTTTCAACTCTATTACTTTCACTACATGCATTTCTAGTTGTTATGAACACACACACACACACACACACACACACACACACAAGCAAGTCTGTGTTTTTTATGGGCTATGCCTTTGTCCCAGAGGTTTTACTGTTTGGTTTTAGTAAAACATGATTTTTCAGACAAAATGTACCAGTAACTGGGCTTCTAAGTGTTTATGCAGTAAGATATTATTTCCCATTTCAGAGCGCAGCATTCCTTTTTACGCAAGATGGATGTTCTGCTTTCAATTTATTAGTTACATAAATGAGTTTATCTATTTCTAATTTTGACTTAATATAGAAAGCATCACATTTTAGATTGCATCCATCTAATTTTCTTTCTGTATAAATATTTGTGGTAAGCTGGTTTTAGCCTGTGCCATCTGTTCATGAGGTTCAGGCAGATCATATTAAAGGTATGGACTTTCAATATCTGAATATCCACATTCATAAGCCATGCTGCCTCTCAGCATGACTGCATTCACTGCTAGGCTTCTCCCTGGGAGAATCATGTGACCAGAGCTAAACACAAGTTCGAGAGTCCCTCTGTCCCCTCTGCTGTTTCCACTGGTGTTTTGAAACCTATGGTTTCTTCTCACGGGCCTTTCATACCTGAGGCCAGTGACTTTCAACCGGTGTGTTTCGGAAGGCACAAGAATTTTTAAAGTATGAAATACCTGACTGTTGAGTCAGAGGCACTAACCTCTTTTCCTTTATAATGTCAAATTAAAAAAAAATAACAACAGCCAACACAACAATAGCCACCCAGTGTGGAATAAAAATTATAACTTTTTTTTACTGTCAGATGGGCCAAAACTACAATATATTTTTGGTGTGCCGCAGAATTTTAGTAATTAGTTTATGTGTGCCATGAGATGAAAAGGGTTGAAAATCACTGCCTTAGGCAGAATGTAAAATTATTCTTATGGCTTCCTTTCTCCTTGGCCTTGGAACCAGCTTGGAGAGTTCTCTTCTCTCTTCTTTGATATCTCTATCAGGTGGAGAAGTGGAAAATCTCCGTTGCACTAGCAAGTGATTGAGTTAGTACCATAGGATCACTTTTTTTTTAAGTAATGGAATCATATTGCAGAGGTGAAAGCTTACAAGGTAATTAAAGTTTATTTGCCTCCTGCTTTTAAAGCCTCCCCAAGCATTGTGCAAAATGGTTAATTCCTATTTGAAAGAACCCACTCTTCAGCGAGTTTGAAAACAGCCCATTTCATACTGTAAACACCACCTCACAAAAGAAGAGCAACCTCTCTCCTCTCTCTCCCTCTCTCTCTCTCTCTCTCTCTCTCTCTCTTTCTCTCTCTCTCTCTCTCTCTCTCTAATGAAAACCTGCTTTAGAGACCTTTCCTTGAGTTAGTGTAACACCCCTCCTTGAGGCAACTGCAAAATTTCCTATTTCCAAGCAACTTTCAGGCAAAATATTTACGAAGCATACATAAGCCAACAATGGCATGATTTTCAAGTGCCATCGTTGAAAGCAAGAGAAAGAGCTAAGGGACTCACGTGTTTTGTTTATATGATGTCATGTTACTAACTGTCTAAGATGCTGATCCTGCTAGTTCTTCAGGTCACAGAGACCAAACTATTAGTCATCTACAGTGACCCTTTACTTCCCAACCTTTTCAAATAAATACTGTTTATTACAATAAAAAGAGACAATTAAGAAAATATTCTAATTTTCCTATTAATTTAAGAGCCATTCACTTTTTTATTATAATTGTGAGCAATTTCAAAATGTCAAGTGGAAATGATTTTATTGTTGTATCTAATAAGATAAAGCCGACTTCACATACAAAAGAAAACATCCCAGCAGAATTTTACTGGGAAAAACAGTAATAATAATAGCAAGAGGCAACACTTACATCATTCTTAATATTTGCCAGATATCTTTGTAAAGACTGTTCTCCATCAGCACGTTAGCCTTACAACAGTTCTATGAAGAGAGTCCAATTGCTACGCACAATTTACAGATGAGAAAAAGGAGTCACACAAAGAGTTGGTGAAACTGACCCAAGGTTGCACACTGTGGGGGGAGGCGGAGTCAAACTTCCAAGTCAGACCATGGAATTCCAGAATCTTTCCTCTTACCAGTATGAAAGGCTTTTTCTCCAAGCATTAGAAACTATGGATGCATTCAGGTTCAAGTCCAATGTTCTCTTTTTCACATTTATTTTTTAACTGTGGTAAAATGTCCATAACGTAAAATTCACCATCTTCACTGTTTCTGAGTGAATTTCGGTAGCATTGACACATTCATACCTTGTGCAACCATCCCCACTGTCCATCTTCAGAAATGTTTCATCTGTAGCCATTGGGGAACTGTACCCATTAAGCAATAACTCCTAAATCCTGTCTCCCACAGCCCCTGGCAACTAATGTTCTGCTTTCTATCTCTATGGCTTTGACTGTTCCAGGCTCCTCCTATGAGTGGGATCATGTAATATCTGTGCTTTCATGACTGGCTTAGTTTCCTCAGCATAATGACCTTAGGGTTCATCATGTTGTAGCATGTATCAGATTTTCCTTTGTTTTTATATCTGAATAATATTCTATTGTATGCACATACCTCATTTTGTTTATCCAGGCATCCTTGGTAGACCTTTTTACTATTGTGAGATATCTTACTATGGACATGGATGTGCAAATATCTCTAGAATTGCTGGTCCATATGAAACATATATTTGTAATTTTGTGAGGAACCACCATACTGTTTTCCACAACGGTTTCACTATTTTTACATTCCTTGCATAATAGTATTATAATATTTATAATATATAGCATTACATAATATATTATAAATGTTAACAAGCTATGTCCGTTTAAAATCATTTCCACCACCCCCGTATGGAGTTCAGACATGAGCCATCTCCCACCATTTTTCCAGCTGAATGATTTATTGTAGGTGTGCTTGTTTTTAGAGTTTGACCTGAGATACATAATTCTGCTTAAAAACTGAGAAAGGTTCTTTTAAATTTTCATTTGCACTGAAGATGCTGAGTGTGAAAGACATAAGTTCATCTCTTTCTGACTCGCTGTAGTTCTTAACATAGAGATGAGGACCCTGGCATGACACTGATATTTTTAGAGCGAGTGGCAAAGTGTCTGTTTCTTTCCTTCTGCTGAATCCACCACAGGCAGCCACAGTTCATTGGGCTGCAGAGTCTCAGCTGTATAACTAAAAATACACGCCTCTGTAAAACACTAACAAAGACAACGTCGGTTTTCTTAAAGCACCAAAAAGAAGTGCTTTAAAAAAATCTACTGAATTTCAATTGGGAAACATGTCTACTTTATTTGCCTCCTACCTGGGCTTTAAGGGGACTCCTCCTATTTTAATACCTTTTTAAAAAAAAATTATCACGTCGGGATTGCATGATTTGTGCATCTCACGCTATTGAAATGAACCACCATTGCTCATCCACTTGCAAGTAAACAAAATTGTAAACTCCACTTTAGTTTGAACCCACAAATAAGCAACTACTAAGTTAGTACAGTGCACCTGTTGGTGGAAGGAAAGCTTAGAGTAGGTGTAATGTTTTGGTATGTAACCTGAAACTCCCTAAGGCTCATGGTACTATTTAAACACTATGTGTCACTATTGGCTTTTTGGTGTTTTATTTTTGGTGGGAAGGATATACAATTTTTCAGTTTGTATTTAGATATTTTATTGTGCTGTAAAAAAATAACTCAATCCTATGTCCAGAAAGACTATTTTTAAAACTTCCTTTTATTGAAGTTATTTGTTCTTTTCACATATTTGGAAATGAATAAAAGAAAGATACTGGCTAGTTTCTTTTTAGAAACCACATTATAATGTCTTCCTTGAAGTCCGTGTTCTAGGGGAGGGGAACATCTGGCCTGAGGGCCATATAAAGCCCTCGAAATCATTTAGTCTGGCCCTGCCAAGGCATTAGGGTTAAGTTAATTAAATGTTTGACCAAATATAGCAGGCTAATTTTTAAACTGATAATTTTGAGTGGCCTGCAAATGATGTTATAAATATCCAAATGGCCCTTGGCAGGAAAAGGTTCCCCTCTAGAAGGTTCTTCTGAGACTTAACTGTGCACCTTTCAGCACACTTTGAAGATTCGCTGAGGTGCACTCTCAGTAGAACATGGTGTGATACGCTAATGCCAATGTGTTGGTTACTTTCCAACGATCTCAGTTTGTCCTAGATAGTCTATTTAATATTTACAAGACATCTTATACTGCCTTGAACTCTGGTTATTCAGCAGCACTGCTACATAGATGGGCACTCAATATTTTATTAAGAGAATGGCACATGTATTGCATATGCCTTATGTATAAATCCACTACAATCAATCAAAATCCAAGTAACCAAGGTTTTATGCAAGAAAAATATGCATATGACACAAAGTACTAGCAAATACATTGGTATTATAATATGTACATTTTCATTTATTTCTGGTAATATGAGTGTTCACCTAGAAATTAGTATTCTTGGTAATTGCAGATACTTATAGCCTATTGATTGTATAGTGTTTTATGGTAGACTTGAGATGAACTTAAGTTTAACATATTTGAGTGGTTAATAGCCCATGAAAAGTATAATAGTTGCAAATTAGAGACAGAAATAAGCTACATAGTCCAAAAGCAGTGGATCCTCAAGAGACAAATATGACAATCAGGATTCAAAGCCAATTGGTTGATCAATTTCACACAGACACACACACGCATGCAACCCATCCTTGGATTTCTTCAGGTTCAGACAGTTCATAGGGTACCAAATAATTAATGCATAAACTCTGCAGTCCCCACAGAGCCTAAAGTATAGAATAAGGTACTACTCTTTCATGGAAGCCCAGAAAGGGACAGGGGCAAAGGTACAAGAGCAGACCATGTTTTCTAGTTCCCTCCCTGTAAATCATGGATGCTGAAGCTAAAAACAGTGTATGATAATTCTCTTTCTCAGTAGTACCATCACCTATTGCAAACATAACCATGCATGCATGCCTGCTGATAACAACAGTAGCTAACATTGATTGATCATGTGCTGTGTACGAGGCACCTTGATAAGCCCTTCACATGGATAATCTTATTTAAACATCGCACCACTCCTGTAAGATGCTTCTGTTGTTTTATTCTCATTTTACATGTAAGGAAAACATGGCTCAGAGATTAAGAGAGACTAACCCAGTGTCATAAAGATGGCAAATGGCAGAATGAGAATTCCAACCCAAAATCATTATTTCACTCTGGACCACCTTTGTTAACTAGCTAGTTATTACCCATATGCCAGCGTTTACTCTAGGGTAGCTGTTTTGAACTTAGGTGAAGGTCTTTTCAATAATATAGGTGTGGGTGAGTATTTTTGGATCTTAACACATTAAATTTTATACATGGTATATTCATTTCATTTCAACTTCTGAACAATATAGTGTTTCTTTAATTATTAGAAGGTCAGAGAGCTTGTATTTATTTCATAGGAAGGAAAACATTTAGAGTGTGCATCTAGATTGCTGACTGTGGTGGTAAGGAAGTAGGCAGGTGCATGGAAGCTCTGGGTTGGGATCTCACTGAAATTTCAAGGAGGAAGAATGAGGATAGCTGTGTGTAGAGTCCCAAGGAGGTGCCCCAACTCTCTGTTGAATAAATGGGGACCAGAACTGTTCCAGGGAACTTACCAGTAATGACAAGTTTTCATCTTCGTTGTCTGTGATTTCATTGCTGACTCAGTAGTATTTTCCCACCCTTGGGAGTCTTACTGCTTATCAGGAATGAGAGAAGAGTTCAATCCATCTGAAGAAGAACTGCCTTAGTCAAGAGTGTGCATTCTTTTCTTTTCCCTTCTTTTTATTTCCTTTCTTCCCTCCCATAAAGGGAACAGTTAAGCAGGTAAACCTTAATGCCACCAACATCCTCAGATTACTGAAGAGTATATCTCTGACAAGTATGCATCCTCTTTTTATAAACGGGTAATAAACAAGTTAACAGCTGATGCAATCTAATCATCTATCTGGATACCCAGTTTATATAGCATCTAGAGGGTGGGGGAGTCAAATTATTTAATGATCAATTGATGATGTGAACCTGTATCATGAACACCATATTAGCCATTACTTATGATTCTTATTATCCACTATTACTGATAGAAGACTTTGAATGGAACCCAGTTTTATTATAACTTTAGGGTACAGAGCCATAAATGTGCTCACCTTAGTGTAGGAGAACAAATAATCTGTAAACCTGTTCTACAAAATTTGAAGACAGACCCTGGCCCTTCACAATAGGGCTGACTGTATTAATTTATAGGAGGTTATGGTCAATCTCTCTTGTAGAAAAAGAGTGGATACCACTTCAGTTTTCAAATCCCTTTTATTAGTAGTAGCTAGAGACACATTTCTAAGAAAATTCTCTAAAAAAATATATAACTATGCATTTACTGGAAATATGCTAACCTATTTAAATTTAATTTAGATAATTAGCATGCAAAGTACATACAGATGAATCTAACTTATGATCCATAACTTTCCCAATAAAATGTCTCAAACTTGCCATGTGACAGCAATGTGGTTATCATGGGAAATATTTTAGAGCCCAGATCCCCTAAAGAGTCCACACCTCTCTGGTTAAAATAATCACACCCGATTAGAGGTGCTTACATGATGTTGAGGGTAGTTTCACTCTGCCATCAGTTGTAAGCAGGGGTTTTCCGCACTTTTCATGTTTGGTGCTAATCCATAGCCAGCATTCTGGGTTGGTTAATGTTTACACATGCACTTATTTACACATTCTAATAGGACTCTCTTCATGTAGTTGAGTTTCAGAAATGGTGTAAGAAGTTGTGGAAGGTGAATGTATCTAGTTTTGTTCAACTGGAAAACAAACAGCTCACATGTTCCCCTCAAGCACTTTTTGTCCTGTGGTTCAGTGAGGAGAAGAGATGGGGAAGGGAGAAGCATGAGCTGAGCTCTGACTTTGCACCAAGCACTTGCTCTGCAGTCTGCATGACTTCACTTGGACTTCACAGCCACACTGGGAAAGTGTTATTATTCCGATTGACATATGAGTGTCAGCGTGGATCAGGAACATATGCAAGGTCACTGAGCTACCAACAAAGCTGGAGTTCATCAGTCTGGGCCTTAATCCTAAGTCCACGATCCTCCTGGGTGCATGACTAAATGAAAATTCTGATTCTTAATGCTATTGATCTACATGTGATCTAACTTAAGGCAGGAAAAATTGAATGGTGACTTTTCACATCTAGAACCCAGGTTTCACTGTATTTTCTACTCTTTAAGAGTACAGTTGACCCTTGAACAATGGAAGGGTTAGGGGTGCCGACCCCATTCAGTCAAACACTTATGTATAACTTTTCAGGCCCGAAACTTAAGTACTAATAGCCTACTGTTGACCAGAAAGCATAAAGTCAACACATATTTTGTATGTTATATGTATTGTAGACTGTATACTTACACTATATTAAGATGGAAAAAATAAAATGTTATTAAGAAAAGCATAAGGGAAAGAAAATTAATTTACAGAATTTAATAAAAATATCTCTATATATAAAAAGCCAGCGACCAGAATGCTGAAACAACTGGAATGACCCTAATGACTGGTCGCTATGATGCCCACTGTGGCAGGCCAACCAGCCCAAAAAGGGGTGGGGGGCTGGCCAGCCAACCTCCCGTGGTCCCTTCCCCCAGCCAGCCCTGCCCCTGATTACCCCCCACCCCAATCAGGCGTGGAGCTGGCCAGCCAACCTCCTGTGGCCCCTTCCCCCAGCCAGCCTGGCTCCCAATAGGCCTTCCCACCCCAATTGGGAGTGGAGCTGGCTGGCCAACCTCCTGCAGCCCCACCCCCAGCTGGCCCAGCCCCCCAATCAGCCGCCCCCCCCCACCCCCCCGAAAAAGGGAAATACAGAAGAACAGCCCGCGCCTGCCATCAGAGACCTGTGGAGAACCACTAAGATACCATACGGCAAAAGAGAGGCACCTGCCGATGAGAGAGAC
>NW_005871220.1:2092268-2105884 GCF_000147115.1 Myotis lucifugus
GAAATAACAATAATCATCAGTGATATAGTCGCAAAGGTGGAAGTTTGAAAAATAAACAGGGAGTGTTTGTTTTAAAATAAGCATATCCACATCAAGATGATATGGGGCTGTTGGGCGGACCTCCCACAGCTCCACCCCCAGTTGGCCCAGCCCCCAATCAGCCCCCCCCACCCTGATCAGGGGCGGGGCTATCCAGCCAACCTCCCATGTCCCCTCCCCCTGGCTGGCTCGGTCCCGATTGGCCCCCATTGGGGCCAGCCTGCCAGACCACACCCATGCACGAATTCGTGCACCAGGCCTCTAGTCTGCATATAAATGGACCTGCACAGTTTAAACCGTTATTCCAGGGTAAACTGTAAGAAATATTCATGAAGATAAGATCATTCAATATCCTTGAAGAGGAGGTAAAGCGAGAACTTACTACTATGGGTCCCTTTTTATGGTGCACTGGACTCTAAAATGTCCCTAAGGACAATTTAATATTCCAGTGATCAGAGGCAGCTGAGTTCCTCCCTCTTCCCCTTCTCACCCTTCTCCTTCACCACCTCCTCTTCCTCCATCTCTCTTCCCTTCCACTCCTATTTCCCCTGCAGGAGGCTTTGTGTGTGTGCCCAGGCACCCTCCTCCCTACCTCCTGTCCTCATCACACAGCCCCCTGCTTTCCCAGAGGCACTGGAAACTCAGCATCACACTCAGGCCCTGTCGTGGAGTCCCACAGTGTCTGATATCCGACAGAAAAGAGCAAATTAAATGAATGGAGTACAAACATGACCTGTGTCTCAGATTTCTTATGTGCTATTGTTTCCAAGGTTTCTTATTTATTGTAATTATCATAGTCATCAATAGCTTGCCTGGCAATAACTTCTTCACAAGATTGTATTCACAAATGATAACCAGATTATTTTTCTCCTCCTGCTATGTAACATAAATAAACATATGTGAAAGTTTTCATTTGTGAGTATATCAGTGTTCAGTTTTCCAAAAATACTGTTTTGAATGGAAGAGGATTTTTTGAAAGTGTATCTTTAACTTTTTCTAACAGGATCATGAAAGACTTATTTATGTTTTGGCAAAATTCTGAATTCGTTTGTAAATCGTCACCCATGCTTTTGTCATTGGAGCCGAGCCCTTCCCCAAGCCCCTTGACTGTGGAAAGGTGGCATCAGCTGCGCAGGGATTTGTGTCAAGTTTGAGACTTAGGGCTCTGCTGAGTTTACCCATGTGACATATAGGCCAGCAGGGCAATGAAACAGGCTGCCCAGCCAGCTTTGAGGAAAGGTATCCTAATTTCAGATGCAACAGTAAGTTCAATAACTTGATCCTTAAAACTTACTCTCACCAGAGGTAAAGTAAAATTTACAAAAAGAAATGAAGGTAAAATAGGTCATTCAAGAAGTCCTCCAAGATACCCTTTAAAATGTCCCCTGTAGAATCTGTTCCAAACATCATGGACTCGGGGAAGGTAGCTTTTTCCTCTCATATTTGTAGCAGCAAAAATAAGGCTGGCATTGTGATGAAGATAAGAACATTTTATAGAACACCCTGGTCCTGAATCAGCTGATATAAAATTTTATGCGGTAGGTTATTCTACTGGCCCTGCCTGATTTATCTCTATGGTGGAAGCTTTCATACAAGATAGCATTCAGGTGTCTGCCTTACAGTTGATTACATGTTTGGTCAAATCTTATATTTATGGGTATTTCTGGGGCAATAAAGTTCACTAAGACCTTGATCAGAAATATAAACCCATAAACTGACATCTATGGTTTTCACATTTCATCACAGGAGTTTTTCTGGGAGGAATGCCTACCATGAGTGCAAATAGGGCTTGTAGGAGTTCTTGAATTTTCATTTTCAGAAATAAAAATATTCTGCCGGGCAACACTGGAATGCCTGTGTATGCTACTCTAAGAAGCGAAGCATGAGGTACACTCTAAAATATCAGAAAATTCCATGTGTCTAGAAACTGTCCACTTTGTAGTGAAAATCTAAAGGAAATAGTGAGGCTCTCTGTAATGCATTCACACATATCTTTGATAGCTAGAGTAGTTTGCCTACGAGGATATTATTATTTTTCCCATTATTATTTTTTTCATAAATCGACAATCTAACTCAATCAGGCAAAGTTGTGATTAACCTTATTCTTCTAAAATTTGTAGCAATTCTCTCTTTGTGATGAACTCAACCATCAAATACGGATATGTACTCTTCTGATACCTCTTTCTCACTTAGGCAATTTATAGGAACCTATACAGTGAGTCATTGCTTCTTGAACAAAATGTGTGCTATATGCACTTCAATTTTGTCTGTGTAGTTCTCAAACAATTGAGCAGGAAGAATAGGCAAATAGTCTTTAAGAATGTGATGCTTTTGTGATAGAAAACGTTTCTATTATACTCAAATGACTGGTCTACCTTTGCCATATTAAAAGGATGCCACTTGCGAACATCTCTGTTCTCCCATATGATGCACAATTAAATATATTTTAATTCTGACTTCCTGTTTTCCTATATTAAAAATGAAAAGTGCCTTCAGATTTGCATAGGAACTTTAAACAGTAACCCCATCAAATTATTTTGTCAGCCACTCTACCAGGAGTGTTTAATCATGACACAGATAAAAAGTAAGTGGTGTGTGTGTGTGTGTGTGTGTGTGTGTGTGTGTTTAATCTAAAGTTAGGCTGATAGGAAGATCATCAAACTAGGGATTAGTACTAACACTGCATCAAAATGCACATTTTGTGCTTGTGTAATTAGTTTTTAATAAACATGTTTGATGGTTACTTAAAAAACATGTTTTTCAATACCTAAATGACATCCTGTAAAATACAGTAAAAAGAGACCCTTGCAAGACTATTTGTTTTTTTAATTACAGTCTGATTATGATAAACATTTGTTATTTTCCTAAGAAAAGATTAATGTTACAAATCAATTTTCTATATTTGAGGCTTACATGCAATATGTTACAAACAATTCTGATTATCTATTATAGCAAAGTATGGCTTTTCTGACATTGTTTTTAGAATAATTGTTATTGTGCGTAACCTTTTAATTGGGACCTCAGTTTTTAGTGCTTTCAGGGTTTATGATGCATGTGTTAGGGTTAATGAGTCATTAGCCAATAACACATTACTTCTGAGATTATTTTTCTGATCGCCAGTTATGTTTTATTTAATTCTTAGCCCATTAGATTTTTAGTTATAATCCATTTTATTGGCAATTGAAAACCTGAGCTATTTTAGCAAAAATATGACATCAGGAATATTTTGCTGTGTCTGTTTATCAAAAGAAACTGTGCTGAATAGTTTTGGTATGGAAGGCGATCACAATGGAATTTTTACGTTTATTCTCCAGAACTAGAAGTCCCTTACTTCTATTTCAGAAAAACTGCAAATGTGTTTAGATTCATCATCATCTCATAAATTTATTCATAGTGTTTGTTATTTTCTTTATCCTTCTCTCTATGCACAGGCGGTATTTTTCAAAAATGACTCATTTTTAAAGGAATGATCTTTACAAGTTTAATAGTTAAAGTCCTGTTTATCCACAATAAAGTGTTGCAATGATCAGTGAGCCCCCAGTCTACTGGAAAAGATTATTTCTGTCAATCATTTGTGAATACAATGCTTTTTTGCATGAACGAGAACCAAATGGGCATTCAAATTTCCTACCATAATGAAGCTTTAATAAGCCAGTGATAGAAAGTTTTGCAGTAATAGATGATGACCAACACATAAATCAAGTTAGCGGAGCTTAAGCACAGAAATTATATTTATCTGTATTGACAAATATAATTGCTTCTTTTATGTGGCTGCAATGCAATTATAGATCAACACTGTCCTTCCATATATGTCAGTAGAGCCTTTGAAATTCCTCTAGGATTCTGAAATCCCATGTTATGGCGTATTCACAACTTGTGAGCAGTCTTCACAATGCTTCTTGCTTTTTGTTATTACTATTGCTTTTCTTTTTAAGCAGGAGGGGTATTCTTTTCCTCAAAATCTATTTGCAATTAATTTAGCTTGATTTTTATTTTTGTGTTTCAGTTTAGAGAAAAAAGATTTTTTCTTCCCAAATTGTAGGGTTAAAGAACCGAATGTACTATTTCTTAGCTAATCTGAGCAGCATATATACCTGAGAATGGTGGTGTGTTCCATGCAGGGGGACTTAGAGGAGCTGCCTTTACTCCTCTATTTGAAAGGAGCCCAGTCAATGCCTTGAGTGCTATCATCAGAAATCACATGGCCCGTAACAGAGGCTCATGGAAGCAACACTGGGTGGTGAGTCATTTATAATCGAGAACAAAGGGATCCTACGGTAAAATTCAGAAACTATTAATGCTTTTTAAATTATTTATAGAGATTCATTGATGGAGGCCAATTCTCTGGAAAGGGTTTGGCGGTTTGGTTGTGGAAATTTGATGAGAGAACAACTGATTGATTGCCAGGGAATCTGTGGTCTTCTTCTGTTTCATCATTCAAAATATGTTTGATTCTTAGGATTCTGGGAGAGGGTGTAAAAAAAAAGTCTGAATCTACAAGACCCTAGCTTTTCTAGTGAGGATTTCTTAACTCAAAAAGCATGTATTATGCTACTGGTTTGGCTCAGTGGATAGCGCGTCAGCCTGCGGACTGAAAGGTCCCAGGTTCGATTCCAGTCAAGGGCATGTACCTGGGGTGCGGGCACATCCCCAGTAGGAGATGTGCAGGAAGCAGCTGATCGATGTTTCTCTCTCATCGATGTTTCTAACTCTCTATCTCTCTCCCTTCCTGTCTGTAAAAAATCAATAAAATATATTTTTTTAAAAAAAGCATGTATTATGCTTTATGAAGACACTGCTACTTAGGGGAACGGCTTTTTTCCTAAATCTGCATATTGATGACAGTTCTTCTTTGCCAGGTTGTATAGATGAAGGGAGACTGGGGTATTTGTGCATTAGACTTATAAATACAATCATAGTTTGTTGCCCCTTTGGGGGCAAGTTTGTACCCTTTACCATTAAGCAGGTTTTCTGAAAATGTAGAGCAAAGGAATTGATCATTAGCACTGTTTTAAAGAGGAAAAAAACACCAGTAAGTAAATGCATGGTCATGGGAAAGAAGGGGTTAATATAGCAACAAAACTCTAGGAATAAAAATAACAAAAGGTACATTACTCTAAGAATTTGAGTTCAATCAGCTATACTGAACTAGCAATTTCTGATTTAAAAAAATCAGTTCTGAAGTATACAGAATATTAAATTTGATAAGATAATTGTAATTTTATAATTTAAAGATAGTTGTCACCTCTTAGAAGTGTCAAATCATTACATACACATTCAACAGCAACGTGTGGCAAAGCATATAGCATGATTACATCCCGTGACATTCCCCGAGCTCTTGTTAGACAGGCAGGAGCGTGGTGATAGACACACGGATATGGTACCTGTAACAGTGAAAAACTCGAGGGAGGTTTCGTGTAGAAAACTTAGAGGAGGAAAAAAAAGTAATTTCTAATTCACAGCATTGCAGTACAGTGCAGAAAGATCTGGACTGGGTGTCCGGCGGCTGTGGATAGGGTCTGGGCAGCGTGACCCAGGAAACCCTTTTCTTTCCCTGAGCCTCCGTTTCAGAGAATATCTGCCTTCATGTGCAAACCCATTCCCTGCCACAGGGGCTGGAGACTTTGTTGCTCACCAATCATTTGCTCTTTAGATATTTTGTGGTTCCTGGAAGCTAATGGGAACTTAGGCACATTGAGAGTGGTTGTCTCCTATTTATTCTCCTTTTAACTGTCAGAGCAAGCACTTCCCACATTCTCTTGGTCACTGAAGACATCAATGGGGAAATTCCAACTCTAACTCTCTGTGGTCCTCATTGGGCAGGTGGTTTTTTAAAAAAATATATTTTATTGATTTTTTATATGGAGGAAGAGAGAGGGATAGAGAGTTAGAAACATCGATGAGAGAGAAACATCGATCAGCTCCCTCCTGCACACCCTCTACTGGGGATGTGCCCACAACCAAGGTACATGCCCTTGACGGGAATCGAACCTGGGACCTTTCAGTCCGCAGGCCAACGCTCTGTCCACTGAGCCAAACCGGTTAGGGAGGCAGGTGGTTTTTTAATGGGGTAGTTGTAAATGAGAGACTTAAAGGAGACAACTCAATAGCAGTAGATCCCTGTAGGTTTTTCACCAAGTCTCCCTTTTACACCACCGATTGGAAGTTAGAAAGAGTTTTAACTGTAATGGAAAATACTGCTCTGAGGCCTTCTTTTACAAGCCTGCAATTTTTCTTGCTGTAGTTGTTTAAACTTGTTTTTGACAGTGGGGCAAAACACTAGGATTTGTTGGGCTTTCATTTCACATTAGCAGCTGTCTTGAATCAAAGTTTTTCACTACTATCCATCATGCCTAGCGTGGCCTGGTTTGCTTGACAGATAATGTTACACTGTCAGTTCAGGAACAGCAAAGATCTCGCCTTGGTTGTCTTATCGCGATGGTGAAGGAAGACAGTGGTGGTGGCAGGGAAGTGGTGGCAGGGCTTCCTCCCTTCCCCTCATATCTGTAATGTTCCATTTAGTTTTCTATAAAGGCTTTATCTAAAGAAAAATTAAAAGTTTAAAAAAAAACTTAGTGCTAAACAGACAGTTTAATTGGTTCTATTTTTAGAAACTGGGAGATAAATGCTATGTGCGAAGTTAATAAACCATAATTGGAATTTGCTTAAGAGCATTCTTTCATTCCACATGGACCCACCTACCGCAGGAAGCAGGAGGACCTCGCTGGGATTCAGGACAATATAAGCCCCTTTCCCAAGGACAGCTGTGATGGTGGGTGACCTTGAGGAACTTAATAACTTCGCTGTGTCCGGCTGGACAATAAACAAATTGGGCTGGGAATTGAAAGACTGAAAACAAGCACACTAACAAAAAACTGAATATGGTTTCAGTTCTTGGATAATAACACTATCATATGTGTGTTCACAGCTGTCATTTTTGCCAACTATATGTAGTATTTTCTCCAAAATAAAGACCTTAGTAATTTCATGATTAATGTTGAGCTACATCCTTGCATAGGCTTACCATTGTGAGCAATCAATGCTTTTTAGGTTTTGCATATTATGAAGATGTGACTATCCACCCTGCCCAAATTGTTTGTGAAATGTATATAATCATTCTCACTGTGTTATTTCTGTTTATGAGATAGATAGGTAGCTAGATAGACACACAGACAGAAAGATAGATGATTGATATATATTTAGATAACATGTAGGTAGGTAGATAGATAGATAGATAGATAGATAGATAGAAAGAAAAATAGAGTATATATTAGATTAAGAGAGTCCCTCCTCTTCACATGTATAACTAAATAAAAAATAAAAGAACACGTGTATCTATATATGTTTACTAGTTAGGTATGTGAAGAAGAGTGAGTCTATTAATCCCAGGCATGACCTGGTCCTTTCAGCCCCATATAACTTTTCCTCACAGTAGTTTCCCAGCTTGAGCTAAACATCAAATTTCTTTAAAGAGCCAGGAAACAAATAAAGATTATACTAATTTTTAATATTTAAAAATATCATTTCTGCTATGCTTTTACAGGTGTATATTCTACTTGAACCCTTGAAAAAAAAGTGACTTGAAGATCCCAATTTGATGCTTGTTCCATAGAATTGACTGTATGAGATCAAGCAGAAGTAATACAGTAGATTGGGAGGTGGTATGAAAGAGGGCATTAGAGTATTGACTCTGAAACAGGACCAGGCTCAACGGCCATCGCTGCTAATTAGGAATCATGTGTCAGTTTCCTTATTTCAAAAATAGAACCAAAATGGCACTTGTCGTGTGGGTTCATGTGATAATTTAATGATGGGTGAATGCGTGGGGACTATGTGCCCTGTAGGTCTCTGGACCATAGGAAATACTTCATGACCTTGAGTATATGGAAAGATCTCAGGTTTGGCAGTGGACCTGGGTTCCAATCTCAGTTCTCATGGAAACTAACTGTGAAATGTCAGGGGGTTCTTATACACTCTCATTCTCAGATTCCTGTCTGTAAAACTATTCCCTTAAAGCAGGATTTGTAAAGGATTAGAAATCTTAACTATACTGAATATAAAGAAGCCTTAACTATTCTGAAAAGGCTATGCCATTTGCCAAATGATGAAAAATTAAAAATAAAAACCTTTTTGGCCCAGTTCATTATGCAAACTTTTAGAGATATCGATGAAATAGTCAAGTGTTCACGTATAGTCTTTAATTTATTAATTTAGATATGCAAAAATTTAACTCTTCTCTATCTTTGTTCTAACTTAACCTGCTAATCTTGAGATACTTCTGTTTAATCTCACATTTGTATTCAAAATTAGTGTCTTTATTAACTAATGCAGGTTTTCGTTTTCAGAAATCACCTCCACTTCAATATGAGGGTTCTGGGTTACAGCTATTTATTAACACCTTCCTGGTGTCTATTTTATTCCATGCCACAAAAACCATTACAACGCTTAGTTTATTCGTTCATTTTATAGGCAAATATTTCTCTAGTGGTTATCATATTTTTTTCTTAAAGTGATATTTAAAAGATTAATTTGCATGCATATTTGTAAGCTATATAAATATAAGTAAGTCCTGAAAAAATGATAAAATGTACATTATTTTAAAATGTTTTCCCTTCTTTACTGATTCCAGTGTAATCAATGAAACTCCAAAAGTTTGCACATCTAGCATTGTTTGAGGTGTTTCAGGCTAATGTATCTTTCCCAAGCAGATGATGTTGTGAAAATGATGTAATTGAGAGAGCGCACCATAAAAAAGGTGAACACACATGTATGCAACACCTATTTTCTAAGGGATATTTCTTTTGGAGGGGCCTTACCTTATACTTAGGTATATAGAGAGAAATATTTAAAACAGGTAATATAACTCATACTTAAAATTATTAAATAATATCTAGACTACTAAAGGATTAAATATATAAGATAATATTGCTTATGACTAGAATAGTATTTCTCAACCTTTTGATTGCAAGACCCCTTTTATTTCTTACAAATTTTTGAATCAAGTATTTACTTACAAAAATTAAAACTAAGAAATATTTTAAATGCATATATTTATTCATATTTTAGTTTAAAAACAGCAATAATAAACTCATTACATGTTAACATAAAGGATATACTTTATGAAAAGCATGTATATTTCCAAAAATATTTAATAAGAAAAGTGACATTATTTTATTCTCTCTAAATATCTTTAATTCTGACTTAGTACATCTGGGTTCATTGTTTTTGTTGAAGAATATAGAGAAAATCTGGCCTCACACACATATTTAGATAGAAAATGGATACATTTCTATTAGCATTTGTAGTTAATTATGGATATTTTCATTTGAATCCATACAAAAACTCAACAAATTGTAGTTTCTTAAAGATTACAGTGTCGAATCTTTTTGACACAATATTAATACAATTTTTACTCTCTTAAATGAAAATTCTTTAATTGGCCTTTTCTTGAGGTTGGAATGGATCTTTTTTCTTATGCAATAACTCGTAACGTAATGCATTGGTCATTTAGAAAATATTGTTTCACTGAAGTATGCAAATCTTCCACATGTTGACACATTTCATTATAGAATGTCAAAAATCACATTTGGAAATATCGCCATCAATCTCATCAGAAAAGTCGTTAGGTTTGGGAAGCTGGTGTGCTCATGGTAGACTCATGCTTTGCACAAGAGTTACTTTTTCTTGAAAGCTTGCATTTTATCATTGGCAACAAATACTATTACAGTTGATTTCCTTCATGTGCCTAGGTCACTTTATTTCTTTTCCAGAGGATATCTGTTAAATACAGGGTGCGGCACTAGTAGGTTTACAGAGTGAGTACATGAAACAGTTTATTATTGTATTATTATTTATTAATTATTATATTATTTCCCCTACGAACATCTATAAACCTACTTTTGCTTCACCCTGTATCTAAGTCTGAATAGCCATAGATTGCCTTTACGTAGTTATTTTAAATAAAAATAATGTCCCAGAAAAGAGTGCATAGTTCAGCTCATCACTCAAATAATCACACAAATGCATTTTCTCAAGAAGACTATCATGCATTGGTTTGCAGCAGAATATGCTTCCTGTATATTTGCCATTTCATCATATGGATTCTTTTCAAATGTACTCAAGAGTCAAGATTTAATCAAAGAAGTAATTTTTAAAATATATTTTTACTGATTTCAGAGAGGAAGGGAGAGGGAGAGAGAGATCAAAGCATCAATGATGAGATTCATTGATCAGCTGCCTCCTGCATGCCCCCTATTGGGGATCCAGCCAGCTACTCTGGCATGTACTCTGACCAGAATCCCAGAATTAAACCGTGACCACTGATGTTCAACCACTGACCCACACCAACTGGGCTAAAAGTAATAATGTTTACAGCTTCATTAAGGGCATTCTTGAGCTAACCTAGCCTTTTTTTTTAACTGTGAGAAAATGGTAATGAAAATACAGTGGCCAAGGCACTTTGGGGCCACTGCCTGGATTGACAGTAAGACACCAGCAGTTCTATCGTCCATTGCTTTTGCACCATCAGTGAAAAGGTCAAGTAATCTGTAAACATTTTTTAGGAAAACAGTTTTGACCTCAGGGACCCACAGAGGTCTCAGACTACACTTGAAAAAACACTAACAGAAAAAAAAAATCCAAACAAAAAAAAAAGAACTAAATCAACGGCATTTCTATGGACTAGCATTAATAGCTGACATCCATTGTTGACATGCACTTTCACATTGTTACACAATTAAATGCTGACATCCACTAAATAATTTTGATCATCTAGTCATCAAACTATTATCATTCTATATTTTTATTCAGTAACAAATTTTCTCAAGGTGGTAATCTATCCTGGGCCTTCACATCAAAAGTGTTCATCTGTGAGGTTTTGTTCATAAAATGATTTTTAATACTGCCTTAGCCACCAGAAAAAAAAAGAAAAGATAGAGGATAGTTAGGTAGGTAGATAGATAGATAGATAGATAGATAGATAGACAGATAGATAGATAGGAAGGAAATTAAGAAAGATGGAAGAAAGAGGCAATAAGGAAGGAACAGAGGGAGGGAGGAGCGAACCAAGGCAGTAATGAGGAAATTACAGAAGTTGTGGGTGAAGTAAGGAATTAAGATGAACAGTAGAGTTATTTTTATCTGGTTGAAACTGAAGTTTGGTTAGGAAGGTCTTTGAAATCATTGTTTAATTCGATAGTTACTTTTGGTCATTTTGCTGAATTTAATATAGGTATAATGTGTGTTATTTCATTAAATATAACTGTACACCCAAAACTGAAAAGCCAAAATGTGGGGAAGATAGGAAGTTGTCCAACAAGGTTTCTGTATGTTGTTAGAAAAACAAAGCAGACAAGTATCAGTGGAATTTTTTAAAAAAAATACAGACTCATACTTTGAAAAAGACATATACCATAAATGAAAACATGGCTTGTAAAAGCTGCTTCTGCTGCTTGGTCTTCTTTTTTGTTTGTTTTCACATAGAAGAATATATCTGTGGGTCAACTCACTGTACTAACAACTGCCAACGAGTGCCTATAACAGCTCTAGGAGAAGGCTCGGCTCTGCCAGGAACCTGCCTCCTAATGATGCGATCTGCATATTTTAATGAGGCTGGAAATAGGGGAAACTGCATAGACTCTGCACTCTGCTCACTTTGGGTTTTTCCCCTTGTTCCCCTTCATTAACATATGATAACTGGAAATGGGTTTCCTATCACCATCCACCAGCCCTACCTACACAGCTTGACATTTTCAGAGTTCAGATGAAATACTAGGAACCTTTCGGTGGTCACTCTATTTTTTCTAATGATGTCCATTCAATCAATGAGACGATGGTGTGGCTACCACATTAAACAGCGCAGGAGCAATCTTGCATCTAATTTTAAAAAAAGTAAAGCTATTCAAGTTAGGAGTAACCCCCCTCCTTTTTTTTTTTACATTTTGCCTTCCTCTCTCTTATTTCTGACATGAGTTTTCATATTTATGTTTTGTTTCACTGTAACCTCAACCCCCTCCCTCTCTTGCTCTTTTTCTCTCTCTCATTTCTACCATCAGTTTATTGAGCACCTGCTATGAGTCAGGTGCTAAATTAATAAATTTATATGCATCACTTTATTTAATCTTCACAATATAAGCATGATTATGCATGACTACTTGTTATGTGTGTCATATGTTTATGTATCAATTATGCACACTATTGACATTACCTATGTATTATTAAATCTAGTGTGGATGGTGTAAGCAGAGACAAACTTGATGAAGTTGAGAATAAGCTTTCCAAGGACAGACAGCTAGGAAGTTAGACCTTGGAACAAAACTAGGTTTATCTAAACCTCTGAGCTATCATGGCTTCTCTCTTGGAACAGAATATTTGAAAATAAGAACTTTTGATGTGTTTCCTTTACTCAACTCCCAAATCACTTAAGTTGTGTACAAAACATTGGAAATTTCTTCATATGTTATTGTTCTAAGCATAATTAAATATAAAAGTACAAGATTTGTGGTTCTCCTATACCAAACTATCTAATAACAAATTTCACAAGGAACAATCTAGAATAGATTAAGCCTTCAAAATAAGTCCAAGGACAGACTAATTTTGATATACGTAATTCATAGATTACTTCTTAGAAACAGCATCAAAGATGTGGTAAACATAAGTAGATTTCAATCATGAATAAATAATTTAGGATTAAAGTTATCATTACCTAGAAAAACCATCTTAAAAGAAACAGATTCTAGTATCCCCAAAGGGAAAATGGGCTCTTTACCTGAACACAAATTTTTTTTTATTTTTTCAGTATTTCCTTAGCACCTTGGAAATTTGTTGATGTCACCACATTTGTCCTCTGCATTGTGGCAGCCTATTTACCTGTGTTTCCTTACTAGACCACCACTGCAAGTTCATTTTTTTAAATTATATGTGGTATCCTTGACAATAACTGAATCTTTAAGAAGTTTGTTGAAATGAATAAATGAAATAATTTTAACAGCTCAAAAGGAAAAACACAATCACATGTCCAGGAAATGAGCCACTTTAACACATTTTTTTAATTAAGGTATAATTGATATATAACATTATATTAGTTTCAGGTGTATAACATAATGATTCAATATGTGTATATATTGTGAAATGGCCACCACAATAAGTATAGTCAGCTTCTGTCACCACCTAGAAACAGTTACAAATGTTTTGTTTTATGATGAGAACTTCTCAACTCTCTCTTAGCAACTTTCAAATATACAGTGCTGCATTATTAACTACTAGTGGCCCAGTGCACAAAATTTGTGCACGGGGGAGGTAGGAGGGGTATTCCTCAGCCCGGCCTGCACCCTCTCCTCCAATCTGGCCCTTGAAGGATGTCCTACTGCCAGTTTACAGGGATCGGGCCTAAACCAGCAGTCGGACATCCCTCTTGCAGTCTGGGACTGCTGGCTCCTAACTGCTCACCTGCCTGCCTGCTGGCCTGCTTGCCCCCAACTGCCTCCCGCTGCCAGCCTGCTTGTCCCCAAATGCCCCCCACCAGCCTGATAACCCCCAACTGCCCCCCCTGCTGGCTGCTTGTCCCCACTTTCCCTCCT
>NW_005871220.1:2106300-2125230 GCF_000147115.1 Myotis lucifugus
CTGCTTACCCCCAACGCCCCACCCCCCACCAGCCTGATCACCCACAACTGCCCTCCCCTCT
Organism: Myotis lucifugus; assembly: GCF_000147115.1. Lineage (NCBI taxonomy): Eukaryota > Metazoa > Chordata > Mammalia > Chiroptera > Vespertilionidae > Myotis > Myotis lucifugus. Next base: position 2,106,362 of record NW_005871220.1, read on the forward strand.
TGGCCTCTAACCGCCTCTACCTGGGCCCCACCATCATGGCTTTGTCCAGAAGAACATCCGGAAGGTCTCATGGAAGGTCTCCCAGTCTAATTAGCATATTACGCTTTGATTAGTATAGATAGTCACCATACTATACATTACATCCCCAAGATTTATCTACAGTGGGGCCTTGACTTAAGAGTGTCCCGACTAACGAGTTTTTTGAGATAACCAGCTGTCTCTCGGCCGATTTTTTGCATTGAGTTGACAGAGTAATTTGAGTTAACGAGCTCCTTAACGAGCTTGCTCTCAGAATGAATTAAACTCCTAAGTCAAGGCCCCACTGTATTGTATAACTGGAAGTTTGGATCTCTTGATCCCCTTCACTCATTTTGCCCACCTTCCACTCCCCATTTCTGGCAACCAACAGTCTGAGCTTATTTTTTGTTTGTTTGTTTGTTTGTTTTACATTCCGTACATGAGACATTATACAGTACTTGTCTTTATGTGTCTGATTTATTTCACTTAGCATAAAGCCCTCAAGGTCCACCCATGTTCTCACAAAAGGCATATGGCCAAATAATATTCCATTATGTATACATACACCACATTTTCTTTACCCGTCTGTCCATGGATTTAGCCCATGGCTGGCCAGATGGTTTAAAATACAGATTTCTCGACAAAATGCAGCAATTCTGCGTCAATAGATCTGGGATAGGTGCAGGAATCTGAATTTTTTTAAAGTATCTCAGGCATTTCAGACAACACTTCCAGGAATGTGGTTGCCTTAAACAATTGTAGACAGTAATTGGAGAAAGTCCTGTTTATGATTGACTCCCAACTTTTCTTTCTCTGCCTTGCACATTTGAATCGCTGCTCCTAGTAGGTCAACTTAAGACTTTATGAGGAGCAGATTCCCATGTTATTTGCAAATCTTTGCAATTGTGATTTTTATGATTTAATATTATTAACCCCTATGCATGTGCCCTGGTCTAAGTTCCCCTTTAGTAAGATATTTAAGATTTTTTTGGTTTTGACTTTTTTCTTTCGTTTTTAATACTATGACTACCTTATGATGAAAAATTTAGTTGGTCAAACTTCAGATTATTTTTTCAGTATTCTTTAAATGATATACTACTTTTAATTATTTAATATGTAATTTAAGTGAAGTGTTTGGACAAACCAGCCTAATTTTTGTAAGCACACCCTATGCATATGTCAAGCAAATCATTGGTTGCTTAATAAAACAAAGGTGGCTTTAGCCTATTACAGCCTGATAGTAAAATAGTGGTTAAGAGAGACTCAAGTAAGATGGTGGCCTTTAAATCCCAACGGTGTGACCTAAGTAACATTATTAAGCTCTGGAAATTGAAAATAGCAGAATCTATCACATAGGGCAACTGTCTTCTCAGTTAATTCAGTGAAGTAATATGCATAAAGTGCTTAGATCAGTGTCTGGCACTCAGTAGGAGCTCAATAAATGTTAGATGCCGTATAATAAAATAGAAATATTCAGGCCTCTTCTCTCACATTTAGGAATACACATTCATTAAGAAATACCTATCTGACTTTGAAAAGGAGGTCTTTCTTTTATTACTAAATTCAGCTTCCTCCCTTTTTCACACTGTCCAATTTCCAAGAGCTGCAGCAATGCCACTCATGATATTTATGCCCGTGACCCAGTCTCTTAATCTCTATTAAATTCTCCTTTGGCTCACCTTTATCAGATTGCTGTGAGGATTAAATTAGATGATATATGTCAAACACTCAGCCCAGCCCCTGTGAGGGGGTAGCTCACCAATGCCTTGTTGCGTACACCAATAACAAACACTTTAGAAGTCTATGATTAGACAAAAGATGCCTCCTTGCCCCTGGTGGCCTTCTGGTGGATAGTAGAATCACGGGGTTTTAATGGAGAGTCACGGGGTTTTAATGGAGAGACAGGAGCCTCATCTGCATAGTTAGACGAATGGGCTAGCTGTGTGTGTGTGTGTGTGTGTGTGTGTGTGTGTGTGTGTGTAAGAAAGAAAAAAGGAATATAAATGGGTCAAATGAAAGACATTTAAATTGAGGCCCACAGCTGTTCCGTGGCTCCTCTGGGCTTCTGACATCAGTTCCTCCGAATTAAATATTAAACGTTAATAAAAGAAACGTTAAACAAAGCCACTATTAGTTGTTAGTCAACTTCCTTTTAGACTCTGTTTAATCCAAACAAGCTAGTGGGCACATTCTTTTGCTCCTGCTCAATTTGAAGCGATAACAAACAAATACCCTCTGACAAAATCTTTAATCTTGCTAACATTTGTTCTGCAGGAATATTAGCTCACCTTATTTTTAAGCCAAAAAAAAAATGTTTATTATAATTTGTTAATCTAACTCTGCTGCCAAGTTGGCTGTTTTGTTTAACAATAAATTGAATACAAAAGCTCCCCAAGGCAGGAAGATAGAGTAGCGAGCTCGGAAAGTTTGTCAGTTTAATTGACATTTCACAGTAGCCTGAGGCGGAAGTTAATTTCCACGCTGGTTATATATACATGCTTTGGTTGTTGTGTAGGTTGGAGCATGTGTACATACATACACATATATCTGTCTTGAGGGTTTTACCACCAGTAAATTCAGAGTGATTTTGTTTGTTTCTTTTATATATACTCCTGCCTATATCATATAAGAATTCATTTTAGAATTGTAAAAGAAGTTAATCTTTAGTAGTTTGCGGAATGCCAGTCTTTGGAAGCTGTGTGTTTTTAACTTGAATGAACATCACTGCGAAACAGAGAAAAGGTTTATGTACTGTTGCAGCATGAACTGTGTTCCCTAAAACTCCTGTGCTGAGGTCCTCGCCATCACCCTCTAGGAATGTGGCCTCGTTTGCAGATAAGGCTCTGAAGAAGTAATCAAGGTAAAAGGAGGTCATTCGGGTCAGCCTTAACCCAATGTGACTGGTGTCCTGATGAAAAGGGGAATCTTGGACACAGAAGTGTACTGAGGGGTGGGGGAGGGAGGTTGGGAGACAGAGTGAAGGGTCACAGATAGAAGATAACCAACTACAAGCCAGGCAGAGAGGTCCGGACCAGGTCCTTCCCTCCCAGGCCTCAGAGCAAGCCATGCCATCAGCTCCTTAACCTTGGACTTCCAACCTGTTTGTGAAACGTACATTTATGTTGTTAGTCTGTACTACTTTGTTACAGCAGCCCTAGCAAACTAGTACACATTCCCACAAAGGAAGAATAACGCCTTACAGCAATAATCTACATTAAAATGCTCTAAAAAAAAGTAAGATGAAAGAGAGAATTTAATTGTTCGTATGTATTGATGGATATTTGAAAAAATTCACATGTATGAAATTGGTTTTGAATGAACTCATTACACAGGGGCCCCACTCAAGGGTCCCAATGCATCACTCACATCCATTAAAAAGTCTCAATGCTCACATAATACTTAAAGCAGGAGATAGAAAGGAGAGGTTGTGTTAAATGGACCAACTTTTCTTTAAAGAAAAACATCTCCCACCCATGCTGAATAGCATTGCATGCATCCTATTGCTTATATTCTACCATAATTTTACAAAAAGATAAAGAGTAAATCTATCACCAGTATTCTGTGTGAGGATGGCGATTTTCTGTAGTGTGGGATTTAAAATTCTACTTTAGGCAGAGTGGGTCTCTTTCAAATTTCTCCCCCACCCCCACCCCCTCGGTCGAGGTCTTCATCCAGCTGGTGGCCCTATTTGGGAATAGACTAAAGGATTATGAGGCTTTATAAGTCCTAATGTTGTCAGGGCTGGTAATTCATGGGCAGTAGATGCAGAAACCACAGGGAAAAGCTCCGAGCTCCGGGAGAACTAAGACAGGAAGGCAAGAGTCTCTCTGAGCCTCCAGATTAATCTCCCCAGGAAGGAGCAGAGACACTAATGCTCGAGGAACATAAACACAGACTCCACAAAGCGGCACGGAGAAAACCACATTATGGCTTTTACTTATTTTCTTGGACTTTTATTTCCAAATCACACAATTGTCTGAGATGATTTAATGCACAATTACATAAAAAAATGAAATTAACATGTTTTTAAAAGCATAAAAGCAACTGCTAAATAAAGCCATAACATTTTTCTCTGCGCCACCAAGATAATGAACCATATTTTTCATCTCTAACTGTGCTTCTGTGTCAGGAGGATGGAATTTGGGGCAGGAGGGGGGCGGGGAAATAGACCTTGGTTACTGAGCTCCCTGAGAAATGGCTTCTGTCACTTCTAAAGGGCCCTGGGTTGGAGAACAAGACAGCAAAGCCTGTGAAAAGGTGTCCCCTATGACACCGGGTGCCTAAGTGCTCTAATGAGCTACAGGGAGGAGAAAAGAGCAAATGGAGGGTGGGATAAGGTCCACATTGTGTATCTCAGGGCCTATTGGCTACAGAATGCTGTTGAGTCAAGATTCTGCTTTCCTTTTGACGTAGGGGATGACCACCTTTATAATGATTTACACCTGTATACGCATATACACACATACGTGAGGCTCGATAGAGGTCCCTGCCTTCGTGTATGTCTGCAACAGATTCTATACACAATACACATCTGTAACCCACCCTCATAGTGAAACTTTGCCCAACGTTTCCTTGAAATGCCTCTCACTATCATTGTTATCGGTCAAGTTTCCTTCGAGTTTCTGAGGAGGAAAATGAACTCCTGTCTTGTTTTCAGAATGATTTCTGTAGAGAGCATGGTATAGTGTAGCAATAAGTGAACAATAATGATTCTACTCAAAGGGTGAATCAACATGAACATACAATAATTTTTTTTCCTTAAAAGTTGGTCCATTTAATACAACGTATCCTTTGCATCTGCCTCTTTGAGCACTGTGCGAGCATCGAGACTTTCTGGCGGGTGTCACGGATGGATTGGAACCCTTGAGTGGGGCCCCTGTGCTATCAGTTGATTCAAAATTAATTTCATACATGTTAAATGTTTTCAACAAGAGCATCTACTATAATCAGAGCTGTTCTTGAGTTAAGGATAGAAATGAGTTTATAGGACTTTGCTTCTGCCCTCAGGAAGCTCACAGTCTGATATTTTTGTTTTTGTACCATTCCTTAGATAATATTAAATACAATTTTCCAGTGCATGGATATATGGATATAGAGAATGCATCACTAGAGGGAAGTATGTAATTTAATGCTTTCTTTCCCTATCACCTAACTACTGGATCACATGTGACTGATCTGCCTATACAAATTGGAGGTGACAACCCCATCACACATATGCTTTAGATGGGCATTAATCAAAGGACCAGATCAATGCCTGATGTACACTTTTAAAAACATTTTCAATGACTTAAAATGGGTAGGGAAAAAACATCAAAAAAGCAATTATACTTCACACTTATGAATAAATTAATAAAAAGTTTTATGCAAAAGTTCAGATGAATATACATATATACATATATAAGTATCGAGACATGGTTGCATTCTCTCAGTGGGGAAAAATCAGATGGGGCTTCTGATAGAGGGACCTGAGGCATCTCATCTTAGGTCTTGGTACAGTGTAGTGGTTTGTGGAGATATTTTCTTTGAGGATTCTGGCCATGATTTAGTCTAATCCCAGTTCTCTTGGGTTAGGGATCTGGATATCTGTATCACTTTAGGAAGTTATCTAAGATGTTAAGTATTCAAAATAACTCCTGAATTTGCACAAACAGGTGGGAAATTATCTCTGAGAAAAGGAAGCACCAGAGAAAACCAAAAGCCTTCAACCTAAACCAGAGCTTCACAGACTTTTCTGTATCTGTGTGTATCCATGAGTGTGTGTTCATGTATGTTTGTGTGCTGGAGGTATGAGTGCATGTGTTTGCATGTATTACTTGTACATGTTTATAAGTGTTTATATGTATGCACGTGGCTGTGTGTTTATGCATTTATTTTTTAATGTGCAGTATGTATATGTGATTATGTTTGTGAGTTCTGTGTGTATGAGTATGGTTTGATGCCTTTTCAATTCTCTAATTTTTTTTTCCTTTTAATTAACTGTCTTAGCTTTTTTGCAGTGCTATAATGAAATGCCACAGACTGGGAGGTTTATAACAGCAAAAAATTCATTGCTGAGAGTTCTGGTGCCTGGAAGATGAGAACAGGGTACTAGCATAGTCAGGGTAGGTCCCTGTTCTGGGTTGCAGACTTCTCATTGAATCCTCACCTGGTGAGAGGGGCTAGTGATCTCTCTGGAGCTTCTCTTTATAGTGCTAATCCCACTCTTGAGAGTTCCACCCTCTTGAGTTAAGCACCTCTCAAAGGCCTCACCTACAAATCCCATCACCTTTGAGGGTTAGGATTTTAACATATGAATTAGTGGGGCGGGGGCAATAAATATTCAGACCATAGCATTAACTGATGGTATTTCTACTTTCAAAACCCAAATCTGTTAGACTATATGATATGTGAAATGGTAGACAGAAATGTAGGATAGTTCTTTCAATGTGTTACTCTTGAAAACCTCTGGTGGAATTCCACACCCAAGTCTGCATTGACTATGTGCTTTCAATCATTTTCTTCTAGGTCTATTGCAACAATATATAATGCAAAATTGAAAGAAACATTCGGTGCTTTCTTGCAAATTATTACCATAATATTTACTGGTCATAAATATATAATGTATAAAAACATTGTGACAATTTTTTGAAAAATAGAGAAAACAGAGATTACGTGAAACCCCACAGAATCCACAGATAATATTTGAATGGAGAGATAGAATTGTACACACGCCAACATCCAATGAGTATTAGATCATATTGTCTTTCTTCTGCTCTAAGATCTCATTCCAGGAATTTTCCTTTCTCTCTTTTATCATAAATTCTATAAGCATAAGATATGCTATTACATTGCATATTATTTTTAAGAGTCTATTCTTGATACCGCTTGCCCTGCTAGCAATGGCCCTAAATCTTCCTTTCTCTTAATAGGAAAATGTGTTAAAATCACTCTCTGCACTGCCTGTCTTATGTCTCACTCTCTTAAAACACACTCTATTCACTAAAACTGACCTTATAAAAGACATCAATGACCCCCTTGTGGCTAAATCCAATTGTCCATCCTCCTCTCATTTTACGTAACATCTGTCCCAGCAGATCACTCCCTACCCCTGCCCTTAAATATTTCACCCCTTGGCTTCCAGAATGGTTTTACTTCTAACTCATTAGCTGCTCTTTCTGGGTCTCCTTTGCAATTGTCTTGTCTTTTCTCTGACTTCATAGTGTTGGCGTTTACTTGGACTCACTGGCACCTTTCTTTCACTAACATCCCCCTGCTTTGGTGACTTTACCTGGTCTTAGGTCTCTATTTTTATGACATCCAACTTGACATAAGTTTTACCCTGAACCCCATCCCCATACTTAAATATGCAACTGCTTACTTAATATTTCTACTTAGAAGTCTAACAAATATTCCAAGTTTGACATATTCAAAGTTGAATTCTTGGTCTTATCTTCTGACTAATCCTAACAATAACCTTCTTCACATCAGTTAATGGTACTCCATCCTATTTTCTCAGGCCAAAATCTTTAAGATGGTCTTTGATTCATGCCACCTCTCATTCCACATCCAATTCTGTCAGTTATTATTTTCTATATATATAAAAGCCTAAGCAACTGTTCGACCGGTAGCTATGACAAACACTGACCACCAGGGGGCAGATGCTCAACACACAGGCATGGAAACATGGAACAGACTGATGAATCTCAGAGGGAAGCGGGGAGGAGGAAGGGTGGGAAGAAATTAACCAAAGATCTTATATGTGTACTAGAGGCCTGGTGTGTACACCGGTGGGGTCCTTCATCCTGGTCTGGGGGATCTGGCTGAAACTGGCAGTCTGACATCCCCCAAGGGGTCCTGGATTGCTAGCGGGCACAGGCCAGGCTGAGGGACCCCACAGGTACATGAATCTGTGCACTGGGCCTCTAGTAATTTATAAATATTTCTAGACTCTCGTGAGTTTAACCAATCCCATTGCTATTGCTCTGGTCCAAGCCCCCTCATTGCTCCCTGGGTACTTGCATTGGCCTCTTCTTAACAGGTCTTGCTGCTTTAACTCTTGCCTCTTCCAATCTCTGTTCTCAGAAATGGCAGCTAGAATAATCCCTTTAGAAGTTAAATAAAACCATATCCACTTTATTTCAAATCCTTTCCATGGCTCCTTGTTTCACTCAAAGTAAAGGCCAAGTTATTGACAATGACCATTCAGTCTGTCCTCTGCTAAACATTTACTGCTCTTCCCTATCCCTCTGCACTCCAGGCCTGCCCTTACCTCCAAGCCTGGGCACTTGTTTCTGGTTTCTCTTTAGGGATCACTCTTCCCATAGAAAGCCACAAGCTGCACACCCTCCCTATCATCAGGCCTTTGCTCAAATATCACTTTCTCAGACGTCATTTCTGACCAACCAGTTTAAAATTGCCACTTTGCTCTCTAGCATTCCCACACTCCCTATCTCCCCACTCTGCTTTATGTTTATGAAATGTGCTACCTCCTAGCATACTATGCAACATATTATGCAGTGCTCTTATTGTACTCATAACTGTATACTCCATTAATGCAGCGATTCTGTGCATTTTGTTCGCTGCTGTCTACAGCTCCAGTGCCAAGCACAGCAAGCACAGTAGATGCTGATATATATTCTTTTTAGAAATTAATAATAATATTAATATGATTGGCATTATAAAATATATATTACATATATATATAAGACATGCTTTTCCCCCCATCTTAATATTCCCCAATAAATCTTCTAATTTTCTGGGTACTCTTACCTACTATCATATGATATGTTTTCCTGGTATAACAGTATTGCATTTATTAATGTGCCATCATTTATTAGATCCCTATTCCTGGATATGTACATAGCTTAAATGTTTAACTCGAGTAAAGAATACTACCTACATAAATACCATCTACATAAATATTTGTACATCCTTCTCATTTCCTAGGAATTATTTTTTCTGAAAGAGGTAATTTTGGACCAAAGTGTATGTTGATTTAATGGATTTAGTTATATATATATAACCAAATTAACTTCCAGAAAGTTGACATTAACTTACGCTATCATTGCAAGTTATAAGGGCCCCTTTTCCCAGCACTATAAGTTACATTTACTAGTATATTACTGCTAAAAATAATTTTGCCAACTTGATACTCAAAATATATATAATAAATTTATGAGTTAACATAATTTTAGATTATAAAGGTTGTAAAGATAGTATAGAGAATATTTTTTCAATTTTTAATTTTTATTAAATTTCTTGGGGTGATATCTATAATAATAAAAGCATAATGTGCTAATTAGACTGGCCAACTGACCTTCTGGACGTCATTCTGGACGTCCTTTCGGACAAAGCCATGGCAGCAGGGGCAAGGCAGAGGTGGCCACCATAGTGGGCAGGGGCCAAGGCAGAGGCAGTTAGGGAAATCAGGCAGGCAGGCAGAGTGGTTAGGGGCAATCAGGCAGGCAGGCGAGTGGTTAGGGGCGATGAGGCAGGCAGGTAAGCAGTTAGAGGCGATCAGGCAGGCAGGTGTGGTTAGGAGCCAGTGATACCAGATTGTGAGAGGGTGCAGGCCGGGCTGAGGGACCCCTACTCCCCATGCACAAATTTCATGCACCGGACCTCTAGTTGGTTAATAAAGTGATACAGAATTCAAGGGTACAATTCTATGATACATGATCTGTATATTGCATTGTATAAGGACAGCAATTACTTGGGATAACATTGCCATACCTATTATGTGATACCCAAAATCAAATCATCTTCCATCACCATGTATTTGACCCCTCTTTACTAGCCACCCCCCCTTTCCCCTCTGGTAACCACCATACTGTTGTCTGTCTATGAGTTTTTGTTTGTTTGTCTTGTTTGTTCACTTGTTGCTTTCAGTTTTACATTCTACATATGAGTGAAATCATATGGTTCTTGACTTTTTCTGTCTGACTTATTTCACTTAGCAAGATTTTCTCAGGATCCATTCATGTTGTCACAAATGGCAGTCATCTGTTGTTATGCCTACGTAGTATTCTATTGTATGTATGTATCACAACTCTATACATTTGTCAAAACTAAGAAGTTAACATCAGTGTATTATTCTTAACTAACTCCATCTATGAATGTTCTCATCTGTTTTTTTTTCCAAAATTTGATGCTACCCTCCCCATCTGTCATTTTTCTGTATTTTATTCATAAAATGTAATTGTATATCATTTTCCATTTTCTAAATTGTATAATATATTTTTATGAATTAATATTGTCTGTTTTTAAAATGTAGGCACATAGCTAAACAAAGGAAAGACCGGGAGAATCACAGTAGGAGATTTAAGTAGCAGATCGTTGGGGTCCTGCTGACAGCCTTTTGGTAAAAGCTTCAAAAAATGTCAGATGCATTCATGAAATGTACCTTGGATCTATTGAAAGCAGTGATAATTTATACCCATGTCTCAAAATGTTTATCATGTTACAGTTATTCCTATAAAATTAGTACAGGTTATGAGACAAAAGAGTTGCCTCATCCTAGATATTTGGGAAACATTAATATATGATATAGTACAAACATGGCTTTTTAACAAAGACTAATTAGATTCAAGCTATTTCTTGATTTATTGGGTAATAATTTATCAAGCTATTTCTTGACTTATTGGGTAATCTCCCTGTGGCAAATGACAGAAGATCTGACTCAACTTTCTTAAACACAAAAGGTAATGAATGAACCATATGATATAACATGAAGTCTTGCAATACGGTACCTAAATTCAGGGAATACAGTATTTGTCATTAGGACTTGGCAGCTCTGTATTTCTCTAGTCTGTTCACTGACTTCATCTATCGCTGTGTGCAGGATGGCCAGAGGACTTCCATCAAAAATCTCCTGGATCACATATTTATTTCTGAGCCAATCACAGTGACATGAGGAATTGTTATGCTGAATGGCCTTTTCCAGGGTCAAATGTCCACTCCTAGAGATAGACGGAATCTCATGTACTGAGATTGGGAGAAGGTATATTTCTACATTAAAACTGTGAGGTGTTTACTGGAATGAGCATGAATGCCATGGAGTTAAATAATAAATGTCTACTAGTGTTGGATTTCAGACAGGATTGATCATTAATAAATCCACTTTATTTTGGATCAGACCATACAATATCCTAAATTGTTTTCAATTACCTCTAAAATAAACATTTTTCACCCCATTTTACCTATGGGGGAACTAAGTTCAATGACACATGGTTAACTGGTGCTAAAAGCCAGTTCTTATTCCTTATTCACTGATCATTTTTTCGATTCATAGCTGCATTAGGTATAACCATTATTTGTAACCATACAGAAAATTTAACAGCGTCAGTTTTTACAGTGATCCATCAGCCATTATGCCAATTATTAATGCTGTTTGTTCAAATGTTCTAATGAGCCATTATCCAAGGTACATTTTACGAATGCATCTGAAATTTTTTGAGGCTTTTACCAAAAGGCTGTCAGCAGTACCCCAATGATCTACTACTTAAATCTCCTCCTGTGAATCTCCCAGTCTTTCCTTTGTTTAGCTATGTGCCTGCATTGTCGTCAAGGATACCCAGCTCTCTACTCTCTTGTCTGAACAGTCCAAAAGGTGTTCTATTAAAAGTTCCAATTAAATGTGTACAGCCATTCACCTGTGCATTCATCTCTTTACCCTCTTCCCCACCCACACTCAACTAACTACCTGATCTGAAAAATACCAAGAGGTCAGAAGTCATCAAGAGAATGAACAAAGTACAGGAGATCTTTGGGTATCACATAATAGGTATGGCAATGTTATCCCAAGTAATTGCTGCCCTGACAAAGCAGAATAAAACCAGATTGAGAAGACGTAAATAAAAAGAGCCAGAGAAATTTTTCAATTTTATAGCAATTGTGTTACTGGTATTTTAAAGGCTGTTTTAAATGTAAAACCTATTGCTTTAGGTAGAGCCAGAGAGAAGTTGAGACAGCAGAGAAGCCTTTAAATATCACCTATATTTAAAAGCCTAAGCGACCATTACGACCGGTCGACTGAACCACCAGGGGGCAGACGCTCAACACAGGAACTGCTCCCTGGTGGTCAGTGCGCTCCCTGGGTCCTTGCATTGGCCTCTTCTTTACAGGTCTTCCTGCTTTTACTCTTGCCTCTTCCAATCTCTGTTCTCAAAAATGGCAGCCAGAACAATCCCTTTAGCTAAACCAAACCATATCCCCTTTATTTCAAATCCTTTCCATGGTTCCTTATTTCATTCAAAGTAAAGGCCAATGTCATGACTTCCCTGAAACCTTCCTTTACTTACATGAAAATGGTCATAAAATTAGTTTTTGCCTCATAGGATTGTTATGTGTATCAAATAAAATGTAGCATGTAATAATCTGAGCACAGTTCCTGGCATCTAGTAAGCACTCAATAAATGTTTGCTCCATTCCTATTAATATTGAATGAATGGAAGTACTGAGATATGAAGTCAAAGATGAATTACCTACCATCTTAACTTTTAAGAATTTGGTCAATTGAAAGATTTGATTACAAATATATAAAACCCAAGGGAATAAATAATATGTGCATAGTTTTCTGTAGGAATCCACTCATTTATTCAGCATGTATGTTTATATACCTATAAACAGTCAAGAAAAGGTCCCTGACATCATGGAGTTGGTATGATGTCATAGTAGAGAGAGAAAGTCAAACAAACAAACAAAAAAACATAAACGATAGGCTAGTAGGCATAGAGAATGGCATGGGGAAAGCAGGTGTGGTCAGGAGCCCCCTGGCTGAGGAGGCAGCATGATATGTTGCCTTGGGTTATGAAAAGGAGTTTAGAGGTAGGAAAGCTGATTTCTAAATGAAATAATTAGGGTAACCTTCATGGAAAAACATATTAGAGTTCATTCTTGAAGGATGGTTAGAATTTCATAATCTATCTACCAGATTTTTCACTCAGCCAATACCTCACGGGTCTGTGAGTCACTATAATTAACACAAAATGCAAAAGAACATCTTGGAGTATAAGATGAAGAACAGGCAGCTGTCTCGGTCAGATGGAAGAGAGTAACAATGGGACCAAAGATAAGACGGCAAACTTCTTGCAGAAAACATAACAATTAATGGTTGGAGAAAAGGCTGGAAAATTAAACTTATCTGAAGTTTTGAAGGTTAAAGGATGTGGAGCTTCATTCTTTAGACAAGAAGGAGTCATTGAAAAACCTTTTGAACAGAGAAGTAATAAGATAGAATGTTTAAAAAATCAATGTGGGGACAGTTAGGAAACTCAGTCCCTTCATGTGCTATTATGTGTGATTTCTTGCTCATTCACTCATTCAATCACTCATTCATTCAGTAAGTACTGACTATATGTGTCCAGTCTAGACCAAGAAGATTAGTGGGGAGTTTTCCTACTAGAAGAGAGAGTTATAAATACAAACAGGTATGAAACAGAAAAATTTAAGCCAACACATGAAGAGTAATATGATTTCAAGTGAAATGAAGGTTTAAAGAAATAACTGTAAGTGTGTTTTCTCTATTCTTTGTTAGAAAATAGAAGATTTTTAAAAAATCCAATTAGGCCATTTTACTGTCTACCATAGTCTTTTATGAGCAAGGCTTAAAGTTGGACTGAATAGATGACCCTAGATAAAAACACTAGGATAAGAAAAACCTAATATATTCAACCAATGACAATAATTCACTTTTTTTACATTTTTAAGATTTCATTTAGACAATTATGAATAATTTTAATGTACGGTCTCTAAAATTTATGAACTGTATTTAGATGACATTTTCAGTCCACAAAGGCAAATGAATTTATTTAGATGATGTAGAATCTTTCTAGTAGTGGGACTTTTTAATATAAAGTTTTTATTTTAATAATTTAAAAAGAACACCACACACATTTGTTGAAAAGCCCTCAAAGTCAATATTGTCAAACACCACTATCCGTGTTATCTGCTAATGCAAACTCATAGTTAAAAAACGGGTAAAAGCACCCAGCCAGTGTGGCTCAGTGATTGAATGTTGACCTATGAATCAGGAGGTCACAGTTCCATTCTGGTCGGGACACATGCCTGGGTTGCAGGCTTAATCCCCAGTAAGGGGCATGTAGGAGGCAGACGATAAATGATTCTCTCTCATTGTTGATGTTTATATCTCTCTCTTCTTCTCCCTTCCTCTCTCTGAAGTCAATAAAAACATATTTGAAATATAAATTTTTAGAAAAGGCTGGTAAATAATCATGCTGCTTTCCTTATAAAACCACAAAGCAATGTAAAGTTTCCCCTACAAAGTTAAATGTTCACATAATTGAGAGTGTAAACAGCAGAGTTGACACAAATATGGAGTCAAACTTGGCAATGGCAAAATGGGAGTTGTGCTTGAATATTTAGGGGGTGATGTTTCCTCACCCTGCAACAGCAACCTCTTCTTTAAGCTTCTCATCACAGGACCACAAGGGTGGGACAAGAGTGGCTATGTATGTTTTATGAGCCAGCAGATTCCAGCAGATATTCCTCTGCATATTTAGATAATGGAAGTTGGGAAGTAATGGATGGTAAGGAAGGTTCCAGAATAACGCTGACAAAGTTCTGTGGAGGTGCCTTGGTTTCTGCCCTTCCTGAGGTCCTACTTACTCCTTATTTATGTGGCTCTGTTCAGGGGTCCAGAATCTTTGCAATACAAGTCTTGTCTGGTTTAGGATATCCTGAATTAGTTTTTATTATTTGAAACTTAGAACAAAACCGAACAAAAGGAACTTGATTTTTTAAGTCCTTTTACAATTGCAATCAATAACAATTTGAATTTTTTAGGTTAGCCTAACATTCTATGGTCAGCATAAAGTGTTTTTCATCTCAAGAAAGAATAAGTCATTGGCTGTCTGGAAATTAATTCTTGTGCCCTCAATGCCAAGTTTCATTATTCAGTGATCTCAAGATTTTTGCAGAATATGTTATAGGTTCACTCATGTAGTAACCCCGGGTAAAGGGAATTCCTAGTGCCAACAAAGGAAATGCAGCAAGGCCACAAATACAGAAGATCTTGACCTCTCAATCAATGGGAATGGATTTTAAAACAGAACCAGGGCAAGTCCTGTTTTAAATGAAGTTAGGGTAGAAAATTATACTTCCAGGGTAACATTGCTGTCTTGATATGGTTCATTTAGGCCTTTTGCCCAAAATATTCACCAAATTCTCCTTCCTCATCGAGTGCTCTGAACTGTTCAAGGATATGTTTATCAGCAGTAGGAAGAAATGCCTGGTAGCTTGAGAAGATTGCCCTGTCTCTTTGTATTACTTCTTTCAACTCTGATGTTTACTTCGATTTTTTAAAATGACATTGAGGGGACGCGTAGGTTCAGATGGATTTCAGTAAGCTGACACTGAATGTCAGAGACCAAAACTCTTCCCAAACAACAACAATCAGTTCTTAATCACTTGCTCCTGGTCCATTATATGTCTTCCTCTCTATTGTTGACATTGTTTGTCTTTAGTGTTACATATTAAAAATTAATGGCTGTGACTTGATTTTAGAAGAGTATCTGCTTTCCTTTTGTTAGCAGGTGTAATTCAAGAACAGTATACTGCAGAAACCTGCCTTACAATGCCTCTTCCTGACAGAATTCAATTGAGAGATGCTGTTACTATTTATTAATTGCTCGGGCTGCACTGTCATGGTTTATGATGTTAGCGCAGACCCTCAATTGAGTTACATTCTTGTATTCAATTAGATGCTGTGTGTTATTGTACATGTTAACACTGTAGAACCACAGATGCTAGCCATCTGTAGATTTGATTTTTTTTCCCTCCTGGTCCTCAGAAATGGAGCAGTTTAAATCAGTACTCCTAGAGAGACATACAAAATAAGAGAAGCCCAGAAGAGCATCAGTTGCAGATTTAAAAACAAGGCCAGTTTCAAATTTACATTTGAAAGACTCTATCAAAAGTATTTGCATAATTAGAATCACGGGGCATTTTAATCATTGTAGGTGGTCACTTAACCGCTGAAGAGGAGTCAGTGTTGGTTTCTCATGTCAAATGTTACTCTCTGCTAAAATGGAAAACACTGTCACAGTGTTATGAGATCAGACTGAGGAAGTGGGATGATGTATTCAAAGCCGAGAGGACTTGTCTGGAGGAAGAGAGACGCATGAGTGGCAAACTAGTCCAAATGGGACATTTAGAAGAGAAAGAACCTGCCCTCACTTCCTTCTCTCCTGGTGCCTGATGAACTATTAACACTTGCCAACTTAGAGCAACTTTTCACAATGAAGGGAAGAACAGGAAAGATACCTGGCTTGCAGCAGGGTCTCATTCCTCAGACTCTTTTCATGAATTATTCCAAGTTAGATGTTCCACAAAGAGATACCTCAATGATGCATTATCATAGCAGCGGCATCATTTACCTTTGACAACTGCACGTTCACCATGGTGAGTTTGGGCACTTCATGTCAATGTGGATGGATGATCTCCCGCTTTTGCACCATGGTGACCTCCTCTTTGAAAACATGAGGCCTACACCCCATTGCTCTGGCCAAATTCCAGGGTAGGTAATTGCATTCTGTTACCTAAAGAACCCCCGTTGTTTCAATTAGAGAAATCGTTTTGCCTCATTCTTCTACCTGTGGAGTCCTATCAGGGTAGGTGCTGCATTGCTGAACAGCAAACTTGTCTCACCCCAGAATGAGCTGCTCTCTTTATCATCACCCGTAATTAATATTTATTGGGTACCCACTGGGTGAGTGTCTTGGGATAGGATGACTTGGTAATTAAATGCTCCAGAGTGCCAGTTGTTTCCTTTGAGTTGAGACTGAATGTGAAGGACTTAGCTTTGAGCAGTCCATTCATGATCACAAAAATAGCATCTATCCCTGTGATATTATACTGTTACCTGTCCATCTGCTACAACTCTTGTCAAACATATTTTTTTCAGATCATTGGATCCTTATAGCCTCCAAATTATGGTAAGAAGCTCTTGGTGAGGGCTGACCAGAGAGTGTGAGCTGGCCTTTCAGTTCCAACCAATTACAGATTACAAATCTCTGCTCTCCTAGGGTGGGGAGTGGGTGAGCTTGTTGTCCTAATGAGCAGCATGCATCCAACATTGAAATGTGACCTCTGCGTTTCTAGAATCTCATTGTTGACTGTGCCATCTGCTGTTCTCTCTTGTTGTCTAGCTCTGATCTCAGGATGTAGAGGCACTTGGAACACATAGAAAGAATCAAGTTGTCTCTTTCCGCCTTTCTCCAGACCCTGTTTTGATTTGCAGCCTAATTTAGGTCCATCTATTGAAAGACTTTTTTCTCCGGTGACCATGCTTACTTTTTGCTACTTTCTAGCTCACATTTTTGAGATTTCAGATTTTATAGAATAACGTCCAAGGCTGTGACATTCCTGTGAGAATTTCAATGATTCTCATTTTCAACCAAAAGAGGTTTATTCTTCTAGTGGAGACATTGACCCTGTGCTCTAAATGTTTCGTACTGCACAGCTGCCCACGTGAACGTTCTAACCCAGGTGCTGGGAGGTGCAGACAGTCTGCGAAGCATTTGCTCTCATATGCTCACACTCTAGCACTAAATAGAGCCCCCTCCGCAGATGGCATCACAGAGCCTTTGGGTTTTCTCAAGGACAACAGCAAACTAGGAATTAAGAAAAACTACATTTCCATGTTTTCTTTTTAAGTTTTATTCCAAGTGTTAAAGGATCTCACCATCTTCTGTCTTTGGTTTTAAGGGAAGATGACCTGTGTTGGGGAGTTGTCAAAATGTACAGTTGTTTGCATTGTGTTACATAACCAGAGTTGAGAATTTCGTTTACTGTGGTTGTAGCAAGATTTTAGCTTTTAAAAAGTAAAAATGGGTCCAATGCAAAGGAAATAATTCCTGAAGTAACCAAAATGTACCATTGCTGCCAGAATACAGTGACTTCCACCTGTGTTCTTCCTCCCTGAGCTCGGGCAGTCCCCTCTCCTCACCTGTCTTCATCCCAGTACCCCTCTCTCAGTCCCTTCCTCCCTGTCTCATGGGACCTCTTTCTATTGCTAAGACATGTTCCTGTATCTCTAATATTTGCCTAGAAGGTGCCCTTCACTGCCCCACCATGAGATGACTCCTGCCACAGGTACTGCATCAGGTATAGCACAGACAGCTCTGGGCAACTGAGCAAAACAGGAATCTCGTGGAAGGAGTGTGGGAGCTTAGAATTGCTAGGCAGGCTGCAGAACCAGTGCTACAAATGGGCATGGGAAACATTTCTCCCCAACCCCCTTTTCAGAGATGCATGCTGAAATATTTATGGGTAACACATTCTTCTCTCTAGAATTCACTTCAAAATTTTCCATTGTAGGGAGAGGGTAGATGGGACTATAAAGGAAACAACAATGGTCATGAACTGATAAGTTTTGCAGCTGGGTGATGGGTGTATAAGAGCTCATTTACTGCTCTCTCTACTTGGGGGCATGTTTAAAATTTCTATGGAAAACATCAAAATGAAAGGATAGACTCAAGGCTGCTGCTCCTGGGAGCTTCCCAACTACGTTGAGTTCACAGGGATGAGTGCTGTGACTGTCCGCTGGATCTCAGAGGCTCTAAATGGATGACATACTTTGTTCACAGGTATTTAATGTTCTGCTTGACCCAGCCAACAAATGTGTGGGCTTGAGGGTGTATGTGTGTGCATGTATATGAACATGTGTTCTGTAAATAGGGTGTGTGTGTCTAGGTATATGAGTATGTATGTATAGCTATATGTATGTCTGCATTGTACAAAGTGTGTATGGGGGAGCAGAACATAGGAGTGTGTGTATTCTATGAGATGTGTGCATGTATGTGTAATGTGTGTAAGTCGGTGTGCTAGGCCTGGCATTGTATGAGGCCTGAGAA
>NW_005871220.1:2125330-2192377 GCF_000147115.1 Myotis lucifugus
TGTCCTTCATGGCAGGTCTTCCCCATATTTAGTTGGCAACTGTCCTGTTTGTTAATAACTTCAGCCTTTGAGGTTTCCATTCATTGAATTCTAAACCCAAAATTTAAATGTGCTTTTCCCCCAATTAAGTATGTTCTATTATTCTGAAGATACCATTTGTATGCTCTGAATCAGTGTAGTGTAATGTAAAAAAAAAGCACCTGCAATGTCGCCTGTTGTCAATAAATTTCCCATAGTGTGTCTCAAATTTTTTTAAATAAAAAGAAATGGATAGGAACCAAGGTGACCTGGATGGCTAAGAAGTGGGAAATGGAGAAAATATTATACAGTTGAAGAACTTCCCAGTAAGGGAACTGCAGGTAAAATGAGCACTTACCTTGGTTCCTGGGCTGAAGTCCAAGTTCCAGGCAGGTGGTGTCTAATAGAACTGGCATGGTTTTCATGCCTGGTTTTTAGCTGTATCTAGAAGATGAGTGGAAGATCCTGGGAGAAAATGGGACCCTCTAGGGGTGTGGTGAGATACAGTGGGTATTTGAATAACCAGCACCCACCAACAACTGGGGAGACCAGGGAAGCCTGGCAATTCTTTAAAAGGAAGATAGCAAGCTCTTTGGCAGAAGGAAAACTCCTAGGTAACCCCAACACTAACTGTCCTCCTCAGTTTTTCCTCATGACTTCCAACCGCTCATTCTGCCCTTCACCTTTATCTTTAGTACTTTCTATTTCTATAGAATTATTTCCCTCTTTCTTTAGTATGGTATCTAAGCATAGACTTTCATCAACAGCCCCAATCTATTGCTCTTTTTTCTTTCCAGCCATTGTAGTCCACACATAGGCTATACATCCTCATCACCCCAAAGATTTATTTCTAAACATGCTGCCTGTTCTCATTTCCAGCCAGTTTGCATCAAGCTGCTCTTTCTAACTGAGCCGCCTACTTTTTCTTCTTGGCCTTACTAATCCTTACTCATTTCTGTTGATCCCAATTACATGACTCATGTTCCATTGCACTTAGTTAGAAATCTGTAGGCTGGTCATTTCAAAGTGCCCTGGCCAGTGGGCATATCCCCCCTTCTTCAGGCTAGAGAGTGAGCTCCTTGAGAGCAGGGACCATGTCCTTCACCTTCCGTATTTTCTCTATTCTGGCCACCTGTGCCGTACAACCTGCACCAGGTGGTCACTCATCCTCCACACCCATCCACACTCATATTTTCCATGAGCATTTCATGTCATCGCTACTTGTTCATCTTGATTGCAGGCTTTGTATAGATATATTGAAAAAGTTGTATTAATCTATATCTTAGTGGTCAAAGGTATACGTTTAGTACATTCTCATATTTCAACTTATACGGACATATTCCTCCCCATTTCCAATCCTTAAACCCTACTATCCCGTTGCTCCTCCCAACCCACTCCATAGTTGGGACCAACAGTGAGAGCTCTTTGGGTTCCTTGAACTGGGTTGAGATAAAGTGTTAAAAGCTTTCTTCCTTCTTAGTTTGTAAGATTTGAGAATTTGGGGTAACTGGACTTTGCCATACCCCACACCTTATTTTGGTTTGGGGTGGCAGATCTTAGAAGTAAATGTTGATTCAATCAATCAATCAATCATTTTAGGGGAAAGAAAAAAGTGAAATAGAAATATATCAAGAGAAGGCTTGGGGTTTGCTAATCCTTGTGTAATTGCCACACCCCTAAAAATAAACTATTTCCCAAACTTGACATTTGACAAAGATAGTGAAGAACTTGGAAGCAAAAGTGAAAAATAAAATAAAAAAGTACTAGGTCATGTTGCTTGCTCTAGATATTTTTGGCATGGTGAAGATGTGCTAGGAATATTTCATTTTTGACATGAACTCTGACCACTTTTCATTTGTAAATGGCCAGGATGCATGTATTTAACCAAGACCCAGTAGGGCTGGTGATAAGGATATTGTGATGCACTGTGGCCATATTAAGGATTCCACTGACTCATTTGAGCTGAGTGCATATGCAAGCTGTTGGTGGAAGAACTTGAGTGACCTATTTCTTCTTTTTTTGTTGTTTAAGAATCAGGACTATAAGCAGTCAAATATGAATCAGGAACTAATAGGATAAATAGATGCAAGAAAACAGCATGCAACTATTTAATGAAAGAAAAATGTATTATATGCTCAAGACACAAATAAAAGGCCACTTTCAGATTACAGTTTTTACAATCGATTTATTTGCTGCATTTTCTTTAACTGCTAATTTGCTCAACTACATCTTTTAATATTCATTGGACAAACAATGCAAAAAAGCTTAGTTATTTTAAAATCTTTGTTGAGCTCCTTCCATCATATTTTTTATATTCACTGTTTTCAATGGAGTATTTAGTTATAATAGAACATTACATTTTTGCATGGTTAAGTTATTTCCTTTCTTTTCAAGATGTTTAAGTATATCAGCCTAGAAAAACATGCTGATTGAATGGTTGATTTTAGTTAAAAAAAAATCCCAGAATCCTGGTTGGGATCTACTCTTACAAAGTGTGGTCCTTGAATAATTGCATTGGTTTCAGGTGGGGATTCATGCTAACCATGCATATTCCTGTATCAATTCTAAGACCAAATGCATCAAAGTGTCAGCTGCAGAACTGAAATCTGGATTTTTAACAAACTTCTATTGAGGAGTCTGTTCATACCAAATTTTGAAGACTGCTGGTTTAAGCATGGAAATTAATAAAACTTCAAACTCCTAATTTTCTAAATAAATTTTACTTGTTTAGTTCATTGTACTGCTTTGCAGGTTCAACTTTACCTTTTTAATTATAAAAAATTAATGCAACCTTTCCTCAATTTTGGAGGCTCTGTTTAGACTCACGGTCAAACCCAGCTCTTATGAAGCTGGTACCTACACCTGCTTGTTCTCTTTTTATACTGCAATATTTTGCTCTTTAAAGCCATTCTGTCTTATCTTCTCATTTTGATCATATGTCCAGCTGTCTGGTTAGTAGAGAGCAGTCATCAGCCCACCAACTCCACATTTATCTTTTCTAATCCCAAATCAATACTCATTATTATATACATTTTTATATAAGCTATTTAAGATTCTGATCTTCATAAATTCTCCCAGAGAGGAACCACAGCTAAGTTTAGCTTAAAAATAACATTGTGGGGGTTTATATATTATTACTAGAGGCCCAGTGAACAAAAATTGGTGCACTTGGGGGGAGGGGGCCTCAGCCCAGCCTGCACCCTCTTGCAGTCCGGGAGCCCTCTGGGGATTTCTGACTGACAGCTTAGTCTGGCCTCCCTCTGTGGGAGGCAACTGGTGGGCTGAGGTGCCAGCCAGCGAGTGGCTAGCCCTGCCCTCTGACAGCCCCTCCACTGCCACTGGTCACTGCGCCCCCCCTCCCCCCAATCGCCATCTCCTCCCTCTGCCTGCTGGCACCTGCCTTGGCTGGCTTGGTACTGCCCACTCGCTGGTCCCACCCCCGCCAACAGGTCATTTTGCCATTTGGTCGATTTGCATATTAGGCTTTTATTATATAGGATTATTTACTAATCAAAAACATTTTACTGTGAAAAACTTGGAACCACAGTAAAAAATTGAGTTAAACTACACTATGCAAAATCTTTACCATTATTATAATTTTTAAATATATTTTTATTGACTTCAGAGAGGAAAGGAGAGGAAGAGAGAAATAGAAACAGGAATGATGAGAAAGAATCATTGATTGGCTGCTTCCTGCATGTCCCACAGTGGGGATTGAGCCTGCAACCAGGGCATGTGCCCTGACCAGGTATTGAACCCGTGACCTCCTGCTTCATAGGTCAATGCTCAACCACTGAGCCATGCGGGCTGACACCATTATTATAATTTTAAAAAATTGAAAGAACTTAATGAAAAACTGTTTAGAACATGTCTCTATAGTTTTTCACCTTCCTATTTGTTACTCAACAAATGGAATACTTAACTTCAACGGAGCCATGTGGCAGTGCAGTCTTTAGTGAGGAGGGTAAGAAGTGATATGAGAGGTTACAGAAGGGAGAGGCAAGAGAAGATGAGGAGGAAGATAATAACTGAAAGTCAATCCAAATGTGTGTATGTGTGTATATCAATAGACTAACACTGATCCTTCTCTCTATTTTTGTATTCCGAAAGAAAGAAGTAACTTAAAAAATTCTATACTAGATTTTATAAGGCTCCGGAATCTCACTGTCAAAAGTTGGGTATCTCTGAGGTTTGACAACTACTTCTCCTTAGAGTTCAGAACAGCTCTTTAGAAAAGTAGGACCAGTGGAGTTGATCACCTGCTTTGGTTTAGTGTTTGGTTTATTTTGCTTTTCCTTCACAAAGTTAATCTGGGAACAACTTTCCAAAACTTATTTTTTTCATGCCTCATATGGAACAGATGCTGTTTCTGCCCAATAGTAGCAATATTCAAGCTCTTCTAAATAAAACTTGTTAAAAGCTGAAAAGTATTACTATTTTGTTATTAGGGTTAAATCAGGCAACTGGCATTACTCATTATTTCTAAATAAAGTGAAGTGTGGACCCCCATGCATGAAGATATTTATTACTTATTGATATTTAAAGGTTGTTAAATTAATCTTATTTAAATTACTCCTACTGCCAGCCACTGTTACAATAATTTATTATATAATATTACTTGAGGGTTTTTTTTTACTTTAATATAAAACTTGCAAAAGCAATATATTGCCTGTAGATTTTTTCCTACAGTTCATTGCAACTGTGACTAATTCATCACAGCTGTTTAGACATGCAAAATCTATAATACTTCACAATGCTGATTTTCTGTTTCTATTTTCTAAGACTGGAGCTTGATTTGAAACCATATAATGAAAAATTACATGCATCTCCCTGGAAGTAATATTGCTTTAACCACTTGGAGGTGGGAGACCAGGAAGAGCCATGTGACCGTAGAGGAAGGCTGTGTCCATGAACGTATGATAACTTCACTGAACTTGGTTATGCCTCTCTGTAGTATTGAGAATAGACTTGCCTTTAGTTGTTTAGTTTTGATCCAAATTCATGCCTCATGTCATTGTGTTATCTCTCCTGTTATTGGCAAACCTCGGATACATAGCTCAGAATTTCTTCCAAAATATAATTCTGGGATATCTAGGGACCTATTATTCTCTTTGTGAGTTATCATGATTCCTTCCTTTTCTGCATTTCTTCCCTCCCCACCTTCTCTTATTTCCTGAAGGATAGTAGACTACTTTTGGTTAAAGGGCATTGTTCTACTTTGACTTACCAGGAAGTGGTGGTTTTCATCTTTTCCCTTCTTTGCAGACCTTATCATGGGTTAAAGAGGAAAACAAATGAAGGGTAAAGTGAGGCTCTGCATTTATTGGTGGAAATGGATTGTATCTATTCTATTAACATGGATGATTGAACGCTGCCTAAGTATCATTGTGTTTGAAACTCAAGCTGATGCTATTATTTTCTTAGTGATGATTGAAAGCTGCCTCAGTATCATTATGTTTGATATTCAAACTGATGTTATCATTTTCTTGGTTTGCATGGAGAAAAGACTGATGAATTATTAGTTACATCAAATCTTTAACATGTGCAAATTAGTCAAATGCAAAATATGTTTATAAAATTCATGGTTATTATTCCACCATTAGTGTTATTTTTGAGGCTTCACACAAGAGCAGAAGAATATATGATGGTCTTAGCTGCTAATTAGTTATATAGAGTTTAAATATATAAAGCATGGAGAACCTAGAAAAACAAGGGGTGTATATGGATACAAGGAAAACGATCAATGTCAACCAAACAGTTGTTATTACACAAAAACTAATGGAAATAGGAGGGGAATTGGAAAATGCAGGTAATTGTGTTATTTACAAAACATCAATTTATATGGAGTCTATATATTTTATAAAGTATTTAGGACATAGTAGTGATACAGCTGGCTATCCATTCATTTATTCCTTCAAAAAGTGCTCATTTTCTGAGAGTATAGCAATGCACAAAATGGAAGCAGACTTTGTCTTCATGAAGGTAGGAAAGGCAGACATGAATTGAAAAACCATAGAACCCAGTTGTGATAGGTTCTGTAAAGAGAAATTAAGAGGGTGATGAGAAAGTATTCAAGGGGGAAAGCTATTTTTGATCTTGGACAAGGGAAATCTGTTTTAAGGAATTGATGTTTAAGCTCAGGCTTAAAGCATGAGTAGGAATTGACCAAGAGACCAGTGAAAAGAAGGGCATTCCAGAGAAATACCCACATGGCAGTGATTCGCTGTGATAGGAGTGTCTTAAAAGAGTTCTCACTTTTTATTTATTACACGCTTCATTATGTTTTTAGAGGAGCAGATACTATTTCATGGGAACTGTGTAGGCAAGTGTTTTACTGAACTGACTACTATATAGGAAGAACAATGCAATGCAATCCAATTGTATTACTCTTTCTACCTATACTCAGACACCTTTATGATTCTTCTCAGAAAGGTCTGCTTTGAATAACATGGGGAGAACGGCTATAACTACAGCTCATTGTGAAAGTTGTTTTTCAATTCAGGATGGAATAAAAACAATTGGAACCCACATGTCAATACTCTTCAGAAAAAGAAAATAATGCGGTATCTTACTGTTATGAATATGCTGATGTCTGAAGTTTTATTTCAAGTTATTTTTAGTAAATAAGACTCAGCAATCCAGTCAGATTTGCTGGCATAGCGTTCATTTGGTCTAATGACACTTAAGGGTGGCTTGACTTCTAGTCCATTTTTTTTGATACCCAATCCCATTATTCAGGTAAGGGAGTGTGAAAATAAAAAGGGTAACTGTTGAAAGCTGTCAGTTGAACAGTTTCACTTCATTGACTCCTTGCTTCAATTCTAGTTGTAGAACCTGAGTGGCTGTTTTTTGTGTGTGTGTTTTTGGATCATTTATTAATGGCACGTAGCTGTATTTGCTCTATATTATTCAAAGATATTTCTAGACATGAGTTTCTGGCCTTGCAAATTATCTGTCATCTTGAATCTACTTTTTAAATGTGTCTGAATTAAATCAAATTAATGTGTTTATAAATGTTATATCTTCACTTACATAATTAGCCATCAGACTTAAACAACGTTTCTAGTGTAAAATTTCAGTTAATTGTTAATACATATTATAAAAGCAAAACAAGTTGCCCCAAGCATTTTTTTTGCATTTGTAATTGGATTGCTGTGTGTTGTTCTTAAGTATCAGGACTCAACTATCAGCTTTCTTAATGGTAAACTAATTAGAATTTTGTTAAAAATGCCACGCTTTCAGATAAAAAGGATAGCATCCACCTCTCAAGAAATCAAAAGGAAAAAAATTAATTCAATCTTATCCTTAAATTGTATTACTTCCAAATAATTTGTCATTTACTTTTTTAAGAGCAAATATCTCATTGGTTATAAAATATACTATCAACTCTCCCTGTCACTCCTCATTAAAAGTAGGATTTCTCACTTTTCATAGTACTTGGTCAATATGAAAGGCATAGTGTATTTAATATTTAAAATGCAGTGTGATCCAGCAACGATACCTAAGAAATATAAGGCAGAGTATACTTCTTTAATAAAGCTCCCCATCTCTATGAAAATTGCAACATGAATTGCCGCAGGGCCTCAGAAATACCGGTCACCACTACATGCTTTCAGTTGGGATGAATGTAAGCATCCCAGCCCTGGCCTGAGCCAAGTGCCATCATGGGAATGGTGGCATTATTGTCATGAGTAATGATTGCTTCCCCTTCAACTCTGTCAAACAATATCAGGATGCTAAGCTCCAACTTCTGTTGTAGAGCTTGATGAAAACTAAAAGAAACAAGAAAGCAGGTACCAGGTTGCCCTGGATTCACTAGTGCAGCCATTCAACACTAAATACCAATTACTATAGGAGTGATTACAGAATCTGAATGTTCTTTTCTCTAATGACACTTACAAAGGTTCTTTCTCTGCAGATTTCATTTTTCTTTGCACTGTAAAATTAGGACTTGTCTCTCCACGATGGGTATCTGACAGTTAAATAACACTTTGCAAACAATGAGTGGAACGAGAAATCACTGGCCATAGAAAGAGCTCTGTGACTCAGCAGGTAAAGAGATGCAACTCAAGTTTCCCAAGGAAACCCCACTGAACATGCCGGAAAGTACATCCGAAGTAATGTTTTCTGATGAGGCACTCAGGCCAGTTTATTAAACTTCCCTTAATTATCAGAATAATTTTCCCTTGCGACCTGAAACCAATTGGCCTAAACTTTTTTCACTTTAAGCATTTTCAGCTCTGAAAGGGGCGGGTGAATTACATTAAAGTGGCCCTGCCCACCCCTTTTCTCTTCTCCATCTCCCTTTAATAGAAAAGGGATACCAGTAGTATCCAGCTATCTTGCTAGTACAGCTCCAAGTACAAAGAAAGGACAGTAGGAGTGGTGATTTTAATTATCTATGTAAATTAAACTATGTACTTCAGTCCAGTGATTGAAACTCATTACTTTAACTTTATTGTTTAGTTATGAGTGTAAACCTCAGCAAAATTAAATTATAAACCAGATCTCCCGATGGCTCCACACATTTACTGAATTTGAAGGGGAAAAAATAAATAAAGTAAGGACAAAAGGATGCCTCAGCTGTTGTTTATATGTCATCAGACCAAAAATGCCACTCTAAGGCACAGACTGGAAGAACCGTTATAATACTTGCTTTGTCACCTGTCAGTGCATAATATGCCAATGTTAGGAGCTGTTTATCCCGAATTTTTTCAAAAAATTATGGTTGACATTCCCTTTTATTTTGTCAATTTTACTGAACAAATAGTGGTCTCAGAACCCTCCTCTCTCAAAATTATGTAGAAATTAGAACCTCAAGCTCATCTCCCCTCATTCATATCTGACATATCTTTAACATTTTAGAGTATAATCTTTCTCATTGTGACAAATAAAGGTCATTCTTCTTGTCTATATTTTTTGCTACTCCAGGGTATTATTCGTAACTGTCACATTGTGTAAGCTCCTTTGACTGTAGACTAATTGTCCTTAAATTAAATATATTAAAATTTCTAATGGTGCTGAGAAGGGATGCTGTATTTCCCCCTGAGTCATCGGTGATTCACTTTTCTCATATGGGAGCTTTATTTAGAGTTAGTTGTACTTCACTTGAAATAATCGAGGACATTCAAAAAGCCAACGTGATTGGATTAACTTGAAAAGCATTACTTGCTCTGCAGATTTATTTCAAATACAACCTTTAAGGTAGGTGCCTTTAACTGACTCTGAATTAACACCGTTACTTTGGTCAAGTCTTTCTTGAAATTTTATTTCTCATCCCAGTTGGAATACTTTGATTTAAAAATGCTTTATTTAAAAATCTGATAACTGGGAATTTAATGGCTAACTAAAGCTATTCTACTTTTCTAGCCGAGGTCATTATTATTAGTGATAATAATAATAAGAGTAAATGTTTATTTAGTACTTATCATGTGCCAGCAACAATGCTAAGCACTGCCTCACATAATTTTAACAGTAACACTATTAAATAAAGATATTTTTATTATTTATCATCCCATTCTAGGCCTAAGAATGCTGAGTAACCCAATGCAGTTTAAAAGCTATTCAGTGGCAGAGACAGGATTCGAACCATATCTAGCTCCCCAGCCCATATGGTGGGGATAAATGAAATGATAGATTAATGTATGACAGTTAGACCTAAAAAACAGTTCAGGGTGACTAAAGTATGTTTTCATCATATATGGCTGCCTTTCCACTGTCAACATATTTTTTGCTAAATTCTTTTAAAATTTTCTGCTTCATTGAGATACAATTGACATATAATATTGTACAAGTTTAAGGCATACAAGGTGTTGATTTTTAGTACACATATATTTCAAAAAGATTACCACCATAGTATTAGCTAACACCTGTATCACATCACCTAGATACTATTTCTTTGTGTTGAGAATATTTAATATCTACTCTCAGCAGCTTTTAACTATATAGTACAGTATTGTTAACTATAATATTATGTTGTACATTAGGTCCCCTCACCCCATCTCCCCTACATCCAGCACCTGGTAACCACCATTCTATTCTCTGTTTCTATGGATTCAGCTTTTTTAAGATTTCACATATAAGTAATATCATACAGTATTTTTCTTTCTCTGTGTGACTGACATCACTTAGCTTAATGTTCTTGAGTTCCATCCACATCATCATAAATAGCATGATGTCCTTTCTTGTGGTTGAAAACTATTTCATGTGTATATCTATTGATCTATTTATCTATATCACAGCACTGACCATTCGAAAGCAGGTCAGTGGGTCATGTACATTGGCATCTAGAACCCAGCACGGCACTTGGCACAAAGACGCTCTCCATAAATATTTGTTCAGTTTAATTTAATTGATGTTTATTTTTTAAATGTACTGATAATACAGAGTGTTTTTGCTCACTTTGAAATGCAGCTCTATGGATACATGAGCAATTTGGCCTCCGAAGTTTTCAAGTTAGTAGGCACTCTCTTTTTGATGTGTCTTCTAAATGCAGCACTGTGCTTGCTAACATCTTTCCTAAGGCAATTTGCCCGGGTGCCCACTGATAGGAATTTCCAAGAAATAATGTCCATGATGGGGCCTGCGGCACCTCATGATGCAACCAGTGGATTTCTAAGTTACACAGAAGCAAACCCACCTTATTCCCTTTGAAAATGCCATGGCTTCTGACAGATTTTTTGAATGAAAAGGGAAATAGATACAGAGATTCGGCATGTTATATTTCATATTGTAAATATTTCTCAAGTTATTTTCTCAAACTGTTATTATATTTTAAAAGTCAATGCTCTTTAAAAGAAAAGAGGTTGACAATTTAATACAGTTTATTTTTGTTTTGTTTTGCTTTTAGACTGGGAACTCCACTATGATTATATCTCCATCTCTTAAACTGTAATTGTGCTATGTTCGATATGTTGTTGTATACATATGTACTCCTCAGTCCCATTATGTTCCCAAATACA
This sequence comes from Myotis lucifugus, assembly GCF_000147115.1. Classification (NCBI taxonomy): domain Eukaryota; kingdom Metazoa; phylum Chordata; class Mammalia; order Chiroptera; family Vespertilionidae; genus Myotis; species Myotis lucifugus. The sequence goes on from NW_005871220.1 coordinate 2,136,310, forward strand.
AGTATTAATGCATTGCCTTTTTTCATGTCTCATTTTAAGATAAAAGGGATACTGACTATTCTGTAAGATGGTTGAGGAAAGGAGAGAGATAAAGAGAGACAGAGAGAAGAGTTGGGGAAGATCCTGTTTGAACATGGCATCATTTCATTCTTGCTGCCATCCCGTTTTCTTTTGCATTTGGTCTGTGTCATTGCACAGACATTGATTGCACATATGCTGGGGATGAGGCACTGTGATAAGGGATTAGCATAAATTCCAAGATAAATAAGAATAGCCCTATATCCTTAACTAATCCACAATCTAGTAGGGAGGAGATAAAACATACCCAAACACAATGTTAATTGTCTTCTAAGAAGGAGAGATCAAAGAAGGTGGAAATTTCTAACTAAAGAGATCGTCTTTGATTTCAGGGAGACCATAGGGTAAGAAACACCCCACTGAGAAATGAAATGTGAGCTGAGCCCTAGAGGAAAGAGTGGGATTCAGCTCTTCCTGACCCTCATCCAGACAGATGCCAGGAACAGTTGTACACTGTCTCTTTCCTGCTCCTCTGCTGGGGAGTAGAACCAGCTTCCTTTTAACCTCCACCCAGCACTGATCAACCTTAAAGCTCCTTTGCAACCAATTCCTACAGTAGTAAGGAGTTTGCATGACTTTGTGGAAAAGGACTTGCCATAAAGACAATCTTAAGGACTCTGCCATTAACTAGGTTTGTGGCAGAAAGGAATTCATTCTTCTTGGTGAATCTCAATTTTCTCCTCTATGAATAAGAAAAATAGACAAGAACTGGGATTGGCAATCCCACCTCCAACCTATTTTCTGTGACTGCCTATTATGCCTGGTAGGCCATGATGTCAACATTAGGAAGGCAAACCTAAACTAGTTACAAAGAGATTAATGAGCTATTAATTATGTCTCTCATTGCATAGAATGAAGAGGTGATGGTCCACTTGCCACATAGTTCCAACCACACATTTAATGAGTTCAAGCAAGGTGAGATTGCATATTTTGGGTCATAAAATACCGAGAGAAACCTTTATTCCCAACTTTTTCCATGAGGAGCGGGCTTCAAGGTAGAATATCTCCATTTAAGCCATTTGTAGAGGCAACCACAGGAAGTCATTATGAGCCTTTATAGACAACACACCTGGATTTTAAAGCAAAGCTGAGATACTGAGCATTTGAGTCTTGTGATGTTCTTTTTTAGAGAGAGCTTAAGCAGGCAGCCAACCTCAGAATTAAATTGGGAAGCTCAAGATTTGAAAGTCCTTGAATATTAGTTGGATTTGGTTATTAAATAAATGCAAAAGCTATCTCAAGTTGATGGTTGGATTACCTAGGTATTCCAAGGAATGTGACATGAGGACCCATGGAAAGGACTTCAGAGTGCCCATACTCATGTGCTTAGATGACTGATGTATCTAATAAGAGATCCCTAATAGAAACTGAGGTATATATGGTGGTCGCTAATAGAATTAGGCATGGCAACTCAAAATCTTGGTTACTTAAATTACAAGTTTCATCAACATTATTTCAAAATAGCTCATTTAGAGTGAATACCATATCACTGGATGCTAAGGCACATGATGATACTTGATGTAGGGAGCGGCTATAGGGTCAAGCCTTAGACTGACCTGTGGCAGAGCCACATACAAGTCCCTGCTTGGAGGGCAGAGCCCTCATAGCACAATTAAGCTTGACCTTATAGTCCCCCCTTGTTCCTAGGTAGCTAATGGGCTGTGGGAGGTGCAGCAAGTGCTGCCCAGACAAGGCTTGAGTAATGAAATAGATTTGAAACTCACAAGAACATTGTAAACATGTTGACCACTCCCCTTGTTTTGCTTTGTGTCATCTGACTATAAAACAAAGCTTCAGCTTATAGGCTGTGTCATTGTTTCCTCATCCAGGCAGTGATCCACCTGGTCCCAACTATATTCTCTTGTCTGTTTTCTTTAATCCTTCACTGCCCCTCCTCAGGTTCACTCCTGGCCATGCTGGACGAGGTTCAGGTGGTGCCCAACCCTATAGCCGCTCCCTACACTTAAGAAGCACAGTCTTTATTTCATTTCGTACAAATCACAATGCCTACCCTTCTGGAAACACAGGCGAATCATTGACAGTAATGGATTTACAGCAAGAGCGCTAGCAGTTACTCTAAATAAACAGAGAGGAAGAGCCTCTTTTGTATATGTTTGTTTTCTTTTCACTGATGCTTCCTTGGCAGTATATTTAGCTCCTAACTGTACCTCTTAGATTTAGAAGAGGACTGAGATTTACTACAAAATTATTTTTAAAATATAGTTTCTCCATTGCCCTCTAGTGACACAAATGTCAGAATTACCTATGGAACTCCAGCGAAAGCCATTTAATTCTGCCTGTGTCTGAGCCTCTGTGGTGTCTATTTTTATGAAATCATTTTCTCATGGTTTTTTTTCTCCTTTGATAATTTTTAGGTGGAGTTGCAGTGTTGTACCTTCTGTTGAAGCAAGAATGATAAGAGCGATCACAGAGCACTTCTAGTTGTCAGGGCCCTTGAATGATAATTGATTAGTACACGAATGAGGAAGGGATGGAGGATTGGATTGTGAAAGAAAATGAGACTGTGTGTAACTGGTTTGAAGATATGATTTTATTGTGGAAGAGTTGAAATACAAAGCTTTCCCCAAAGTCTCATTTTTCATAGACATGAGATAAAATCTGTAACTCTCATTCTGCTGTGGTTTAGGCCATTTGTCGGCCTTGATTTAATTGGATAGAAAGCAAGGAATAATGGCTGACTTTGAGCCCTCTTCTGTCTCCCTTAGTGACATGTCACCTACGTGACCCACGGACGGTGTGAGGGTTTTCAAAATCACCTCTTTCGAGTGTGCCTGTGCCTCTTTGGGCACTAAAATATGTTTTACTTTGAGATGTTCAGGGCCAATAAAATACAGAACATCATTTTAATAATAGAGCAAAATTCAATGAAGGGAAGGTAAATAGCAAATATCAGCTGAAAACTGGGGGAATAAAAGTGAAGCCTGCTTCCCAGAGCAAAAGTGCTCAGTTTCAGAGCAGACATATAAATGCCTATGAGCCTGTGTGGTGGGAACACTTAGCTGCGTCTATCCTCAGTGACACCTCATTACTGATGTTCTGAATTTTTGTTTGGGCATATTGTGCTCTTTTTGGCACCATGTCATTCATTCGTCGAATCCACCAGAATGGCCACATACCAGCAGGTGTGCTTGATTGGATGAAATGAACACACTTTTTTTTTTAATCTGCTCTAAAGAAGCGCACTTATTCTAAGTCTGGGGTAGTCAGCGATGTTCTGTGACTCCTGCATAGCCATTCAGCAGAAGCCTTCCTGTTTCTCAAAATATCTCATCCGAGACAGTCAGGAGCCACTTTCATGGGAGGAAAAGTGGTTCAGCCTTCCCTGACATCCTATTGTTAGCTTGGCTATGGAGTTGGCCGACAGTCCTCATCCTGCTGACTAAGAATCTGTTCTCCTGGGTCTCATTGCGGTCAGATCAATGCCACAGTTCTCTGGGAAGGAAGAATGATAAGGCACCTGAGTATTGTCTCCTCTCTAGTCATCTGTTCTTCTAGCAGTTTCTTTAAATGTCTGGATTACCTGTACTTTAGACTGCAGTGCTCTGCAGTTGAGAGTATGTCACTAGGAAGCAAACTCATGGATTTTTCCCTACTCTCATCAATGCCTTGGCCCCATGACCTTGCATAGGATATTATAGCTTACTGATCTCAATATTCCCTTTAACTCATTCTAAGAGCTATCATGGAGTATCAATCCATGTTTTGTAGGTATTATTCAAAGTGCTGGAGATACAAACACACCATCCCTACCCTACTCTTAAGAAGACATTTGCCTCATAGAGAATACAGGGAACTGAACAGCAGTTAGGACCATGGGCCCATCAACTTCCTGAAGGGATTGGCAGGCTAACAAGACAATAAGTGGATCAGTATTTCTTGTGTTCTTCACGTTTTATGGAGAAGTAATTGACAAAAATGAATGTGTAAGTTTAAGGTATACAGCAGGATGGTTTGATTTACATATATTATGAAATGATTACCATAATAAGTTTAGTTAGCTTTCATCATCTCCTATTGCCACAATAAAAAGTAAAGAAAAAAGTTGTTTCTTGTGATGAAATCTCTTAGGATCTGCTCTCTTAACATCTTCCCTAACACAGAGCAGTATTAACTGTGGTTGGTGGGTGTTAAGTTCTCTATGTCAGAGCAATTTCAGGAAATGGCTCCGTCCATAAACCACATTCACAGAGGAACACACAAAAATGTCTTAAGGGTTTGGAAATACCAGAGTTCCCATAAAAATGGCAGTAGTTATTCAATAAGAAGTGACAGGCGATGATCAGGAAGGAAGTACTAAAGATATCAGAGGAATTTGGGATTCCCTTGGAATTCTGGGGAAAGCTTCTTCAAGGAACTGCAGGGCCTGAGTGACTTACAGGTGGAACTTGTATAGGTAGCAAGCCAGGGGAAGGGTACTCCCTCCACAAGGGGCAAACAACTCATATGGATGGTAAGGAGAACTGTCTGGTCCAGCAAGTTCTTAAAGTTGAATATTGAGAATGATACTTGTAAAGTTATTTTGGCTCTTTCTCACATGGTACATAGTTCCTTTTTAATCTGATATGTAATATGTCATTGCCAAAGTGCATTTAAGCATAAAACAAATACTTAACAGCAGCTATATTCTATTCTGACTATATGTACATAAACACAGTTGGCAAAGTTAGTATTTTTGACTGTCTTCAAAATATAGCTACAAGTATATGTGTACTAGTAAGCATCTCTGTAACACAAATAATAGGAGAGTAGCATATTTTTATCCCAGCCTATATTATAGCCTAAATAAAGTGTTGTTTTATTCAGATATTATATGATTTTTAAATCAAGAGGCATATAGTTTAGAAACCATTTTGTAGACCACCTTGTCATGTAGTCTTAATATTTTTTTCAGTTCTCTATATCACGCATAGATATTTAGCTCTTTTATTCATGCAAACAAATCTTGATGGAGTATTTTCAATGGCTGTGGAACCAGGCACTAGGCACTATGCTAAGTGCCAGGCACCTGTCTTCAGAAACTTGCCCTCAAAGATCCTCAAGTCAATTAAAGAAGCTAGACAAGCAAATCACAGGACAATATTTCATTTACCTTATAAATATGTGGGGCATGTTCATTCCCAGTTTTCCTATTAATTATGTTTATTTGGCCAAAGGAAATTTCATTCATGTGAACGGTCTGTCCTTTTGATGAACTCTATAGTAATATGTGCTCTGAAGTAACTGAAATATTAGCCTAAGGACACAGACTTTTCTCCCTAGAAATTTCTTTTAATAATAATTGTATGTAAGTAGCAGAAAACATATCAAAATGCTAATATTTGTATTCAAACTATTGATATAATGATGTATAAACATCTCTAAAAGCGGAGGGAAATAAATGTAGAAGGAATAATTTCCAGAATGCCAAATATGATCTAGTTTTCTATAAAACAAACCAACTTCAGAGTTGCTAATGAAAGATATTACCTAACTCAACGCATACTCTTGACTTCCCCACCTTGGAAGGTTCACATTTGTAGCTTAGGTCTTCTTTTGAAATTTCATCATACCTGAAACTCCAACTGCATTTTCACTTACATGTCTTCTGTAGACATTTTAATGAAAAACAAATGGTAGGAAAGTTAAGTTTCACAGATCTCTAAATAGAGACCTAATTAAAGAAATTGATCATTATTCCTTGATGCCATGTTCATGCGTCTTTTCCGATCTCAATGGCATCTCTGAATCTAGAAGAATTGTGGCTTTTGCTTGTGGTCTTGACTAGTAACTTCATGTGGCGATAAAGACACATATTTCTATATTTGCATATATACAAAGATGTGGATGTCCTTTCAAATTATACCCACCTTCTCCTTAGGCTAATGCCATATTAAATTGCATTGAAATGCTGAGGCACCTCAAAGTAATGATTTCCCACATCTCATTTTGTTGTTGATTATTAATGAATACTTCCTGAGTTGCGTTCCTGCTATTTTGTCTTTAAGATTACTTTCAGCATCATATTCAAGAGGCCAGTCAGAGTTCTGTGCTTGCAGCTTCATTAAAATTCTGTCCTACACATCATCTGACTCACACTTTATAATCTATCAGAACACCTGTTTTCTTTACAATGGCCACGAGGCAGCTCAAAACACTGTGGTATTTAACATTTAATAATGAGCACAAGATATGTATTTTTGACACTTTAAATTTTCTTTAGAAAAGTGCATGGAAAAAAGCCAAGTTTGAATGAATTATCTAAACTTTTGCAATTTCATAACATGAATTTTAACTAACTTTTTAAAAAAGTGCATCAGAAAGTACCTTCTCTCTTTGTCAGTGGGCATTACGTTGGCTAACTAGGAAAGGATGTAGAGGGAAATAGCTTTAAAATGTCACCGCATAAACTAATAGTGATATGGAAAGTATTTCAAAAAGAGCCTGTGCATTATTACTTTCCCTATTTACATACCCGTCTCACAGACACTTCATTGTAATTCGTGCTCGGAGAGGAAGCTGAGAAGCTTAATGTCACTGTTAATAGCTAGATATGTTAATAATTTGGTGACTTAAGTAAGTATATACACATATATATCACTTGTGTATATATATACACACACATAAAAGAAAAAATATATATGGAAGAATATATAGTTTTAAATTCAGCCTTTTATAAAGTGACTGTTAAATGGCCCTCAATATAATTGTATCTATTTGAAATATGTCAGGGGAGGGATCGGGAGATAATGGATGGTCTCAGAAGGGTGAAATTCTGTCACTATATTATGTAAATGAGGAAACGTCTAGTGCTTATGAACTGCTATAGTTTTAAGCACTAATGGAGGACATATTGCAAGTTGATTGTTGTGATCCTACAGCGTTATCTCATCAGTGAGCGGATTCAGGGAGCTCTCTCTGCTGAGGGGCCTGAAAAAGCATTTTCATTTACTCCCTGCAGGGTCATTGACAAATGGAGGCTTATCTGGGCACACTGCAAAGCATATACAGTAAACAGACCTATGGTTTCTTGCCTAGCTTGGGTCCTTTACTGGATTGGTGCTATTTTGGAAAGGCTGATACCATCCAGCATAGCAGTCAACTGATTTCTGGTGTGCCCTCTAAAGAGAGTACCCCGTGCAGGTTGTGTTGAGGAGAGGAAGGGTTGAGAGGTAGAGAGTTGGGCCTGCCTTCTGCAGAAATATTGAATAGTATAAACTCATTTCGCCTCTTGTTCTAGCCCTTGTTCAAATCTACACAGTCAGGAATGACATGCTCTGTCTGCCTAGTGACCCTATTATACATGCCAATAAATCTAACCTCCAAAACTTGGATTTTTGTCTACCTCAACCAAAATCCAAACTTGTCTGTTATGTCCCTTCCTCAGAATCCCAAAAGATCATAGACTTTATTCAATTTGATTATAGTATTAAAGGAAAAGTATTAATAACGGGAAATAGATTAACGTGTTAATATTAGTGAGGTTCAATCATCTGAAATTGTCATTTTTGTAGGACAAAACAGTGGAATGTTTATAATTTAATTTAGCTCCCACTGAAATTTCCAGATAATGTGTATAGGTGAATGGGGTTTTAATAAGAAAGATGGAGTCAAGAACATCTGCTGACCATGTGAGAGTCTTCAATATAATGTCTACCGAAGATGAAGAAAGAAAGAGCTGTTCTGGACAAAGGTAGACTCTTCTAGAGACAGAGTGTTCCAGGGACAAGAAGGTTCTGCAGAATAGAGTTTATGGCTCATCACTCTAGTGCAGCGGTTCTCAACCTGTGGGTCGCAACCCCTTTGGTGGTCGAATGACCCTTTCACAGGGGTCGCCTAAGACCATCCTGCATATCAGATATTTACATTACAATTCATAACAGTAGCAACATTACAGTTATGAAGTAGCAACGAAAATAATTTTTATGGTTGGGTCACGACATGAACTGTATTTTAAGGGCCAGAAGGTTGAGAACCACTGCTCTAGTGCTTTCCACAATACTGCATGTATGTGCCAGGCACTTGTCATATATTCTATTGTTTAATTCTCTGGCAATCTAATGTACCAACATGAAAGCTGAGACTGAATATTCAACCCAGGGTCACATAGTGACAGTGCAAGAACCAGGTCAGAATTAGGCTAAAATTTTTTTTTTTTACTTTGAAGACCATGTTCATTTTATGTTGTTTCCAAAACAGTCCAAATAATTGAATGGTGAGCCTGATTCTGATAGAGCCACTAATGGGCATAAGTGAGTAGAAGGAGGTGGAGAGGTTTGGGGCCTTGAGGATCATACATGTAGGCAGCCCTCGGGCTACTTGATGAAGAAAAGTAGTATGACATACTATGGTGGCTTACTTCTTGTAAACTGTAGGCAGCAGTGTTTCTGCATAGAATGTGGAGAGAACAAAGCTTTACTTAGTCCACACCATTTCCTCTTCCAGGGCAGGGTTCATATCCATGATGTTTTCCCCTCCACTGTTAGCCCCAGTAATTTCCCTGCTCTGACATGTGTTTGTACCAAACAAGCATGCATTTTATTACATTTTGTCCTACATGGCTCTTTCATGGCTTCTAGTGCCTCAATATAATCTCCTCATGCAAGTTAGAACCTCTCTCTGTCAAGGCAGAAACAATGTCTTATCTTTATTTTATATTTTATATGGAGTTTGTCCCATTACTAGGCAGGTAACAAATCACTAAATATATGTTGACTGATTGATCAATTAAGGTCTTTGATTCTAAATTTCAATCCCATCTCTACCATTAATCCCTTTATATAGTAAGAGTATGGGGCCCACTAAATATTAACCTCAGAAGTTCTTTCTAAGACACGGAATTATTCAACCAGAAACATTGTCGTGTATGCCAAAACAATACATTTTCTTGAATAAGGATTCTATGTGTGTAACATCCACTCATTATCTGTTGGAGCCAATAGCTCAACAACTAAAATTGTTACATTACTTTCAAAAGAAGGGAAAAATTCCAGGTGTCCAAAGATCACTATCTCTTCTCATAAACCTCAAAGTAAACGTGGAATTACAGTGCACTACCACAATGGGGACTCTAAAGAATATAACCAATTCATCTCAATGTCAAAATTATTTGAATTCATCATTTTTTAGAAATGACTTTTTATGTATAATTCATAATTAAGCACACACACACATCTACACAAACATAATCAGGTTGGATTTAGATATGCACTCCAAGAAGCATGTCAAATTAAATTTTAAGTTAATGTTATTTTTGAGTTTAATATGATATTTATAAGATGAATTATTTAAGATTTAGTAAATGAGTGCTTTAAGATGTCTAAAACAACATAGAAAACATTCTAAAACTGAAGAATGATGTTACAAAACGTTGGAAATTAGAACCTTGATTCACCATTTTGTGAGGATAGACTTAATGGAGCCTAAACATTTAATTGAAGTTAAAATTAGAGTTAATGATACCAGATATTTAATCAACCAATGCCTTAAAAGTCCCAGCCAGGAGCAGTTGGGCAAGTGCACATTTGAGCTTTAAAGCATTTTGGTATTTTTCCATAGCCATTGTGTGTCTGTGTTAGACTAGGTTATATCAAGCAACGCATATCAAGATGCTGATACTTCAGCTGCCCATATAACATCAAACAAAGTGGTTATGAAACAGCAGGATCTCTGCAGGAAGCAAAGAGATATCTCAAATAGCGCATAATCAAACCTGGAAATGGTGTAGCAGCATCGGATGAATGGTTCGGTATCTGTAATATTTTTAGTTAATCTCTCTCCCTCTCTGGCTTGCCGGAAACAGACTCACTCATGTTCCTTCGGTAAGGAGTTAGCAAGTGGTAATTTGTAGGAGCATAAGATTATGGAAAGTTGGTCCATAATGTCTATCAAAGATGAAGGAAGAGAAAGCTGTTCCAGACAAAGGTAGACTCTTCTTGAGACAGAGTTTTCCAGGGACAAGAAGGTTCCCATGACCTCTGCAGACTAGAGTCTGTGGTCCATCACTTTAATGCTCTGACCATGATGTGGGTAACTTGGCTTTTGTTTGTTTGTGTTTCCCGCTCCATTCTTTCCATGGTCACTTGTCCATCATTTCTCAACTTCACAGTATTTCTCACTCACTGTTCTGGTTTCCTCATAACTCGGCTGCCACGTAGCCCATTATGGCCTGTCTGACTGGTCTATCATTTTGAATTCTCATCTTCATCATCAATTGTAAACTACTTAACCCTTCTGCACTACTAATCCAAACTCCTGAAATAGCAGCTTAGTTCACATTTTACTTATTTACTTGATCTTGGCGAGATGGAGGTGATATAAGAGTCAAATGGCCAATAACATGGTCCTATGGAGCTGACCATTCTGGCGGAGCTACAGCTGTGGTTGTTATTGCAGAGGGTGTTATAGGCAGTTGGGTGCTATGATAGACAGGCCTCAAAAATAAACAGCATCCCAGCTATTAATAGCCAGAGATAAAGATTGTCAAGATTACATTTCAGTATCTCAAATTAAGTGAATTAAGTCAAATCCATTGCTTGAGCCAATAAGAGGCAAGTATACTCAAATATTTGAATTTTTGTTTTTGAGACAGAGTCAGTTGGTTTTAGTTCTAGCACCTCTGTTTCCTAGAAGAGAGGTACATAAGCGAGACTCAAATTTTGAATATCCTTTGACTGAATAAACAGGCTGTGTATGGCATGACTAGAGCTAGATGCGGTGAAACCACTGAATTTCTCCAAAAACTCTGGAAAAGCATTTACCATGTATAGGTTTGTTTTGTGTATTAGTGTATCAAGCTTATAACTGTATCAGCCTTATCACTGGTGAGTTCTTGGCACAACCTAATATTGACATGGCATTTTAATATGCCTTCTGACTGACTGTAGAAATTCTTATTATTTCATGAATTAGTTCCAGCAATGCAGACTCATGTGTTTTTAGGGAGTTCTGGGATCAGCACTAAAGAAAATATTGCCATCGTATTGGAGTGTGACATTTATGCAGAATAGATTCCAAATGTGACTTGGCCACCTAAGGCTTAGAAATGTATAAAAGTTAGCTAATGCAACACCAACTACATTGGTCAGCCCTTGCCTTATTGAAGTATTTAAGATTGCTCCCAAAAAATTATATGTAGAAAGAAACATTAATTGAAAGGTTCTAGTCCGGCTGGTGTGACTCAGTGGTTGAGCCTGGACCTATGAATTGGAGGTCATAGTTCTATTCCTGGGCAGGGCACACGACCCGGTTGCAGGTTCTATCCCCATTGTGGGGCATGCAGGAGGCAGCTGATCAATTATTCTCTCTCATCATTGATGTTTCTATTTCTCTCTCTCCCATCATCTCTGAAATCATCTCTAAAATCAATAAAAATATTTTTTTCAAAAAGGTTCTACTTTTTTTTCTTATATACCAAAAAGAACATTAGTGCACAGTATTAATTTACTAGAGGCCCAGTGCACGAAATTCATGCACTCAGGGGGTGAGGGGGAGTCCCTCAGCCCGGTGTGTGCCCTCTTGCAGTCTGGAAGCCCAGGGGGAGCAGGCCTAAGACATCAGTTAGACATCCTTAGCACTGCTGCAGAGGCAGGAGAGGCTCCTGCCACCTCCGCTGGGCTTGCCAGCCATGAGCCTGGTTTCTGGCTGAGCGGCACTCCCACTGTGGGAGCGCACTGACCACCAGGGGGCAGCTCCTGCATTGAGCGTTTGCCCCCTGGTGGTCAGTGTGCATCATAGCAACTGGTCGTTCCACTGTTCAGTTGCATATTAGCCTTTTATTATATAGGATAGTGTCCTTTGAGTACTGAACTCTCTATGTTAACCCTCCACTTGTGTAGCACAATCATGTTTTCTTAGGGCCTTTCAACTCTGTGCTATGGGTTAGGATCTATTCTCTTGCATTTCTCCCTTCCCTTTAGAAAGCTACCTGTTGAGTTGTTCCTGTCCAATTTATTTTTATAAAATCCCTACTTTTTAGTGTATTAAACACTACTTATATCATGATAAGACCCTTTTATCGTTAAACATAAAGTGACTTAAATGTTTTGGATAAATTAGTTTGCTTAGAAAAAAATCCCATTTGAAGATAGACTTAAAGCATTCCCTTTGGTAGAGTGAAGGCATGTCTACATTTACTTTTGAACAAACTTGGCATTCTATTAAATTAAATGAATTTCACAGTCAACCTTATTTCAATGATCAAAAAGTAAGAGTTAAAACTCAGATGATCATGAAAGGGGTCTAGGCATTGAACTAAGAGTGAGAAGGTCTATGCTGAACTCTTCCCTAATTATCTGTATGACCTTGGGCCCCTCATTTTCTCTCTCGGTCTAGTTTTCCCATTTGTAAAATGAGGGCTATGAAGTACTCAGTCTCTAATGATTATCTTCTTACATTATTTATTTCATACCTGATGGAAAATACATTCCTTCTGGAATTTTATAGTTGGGTTATAAAGATATAAATCTTTCTAAAAGCTATAACTTTTATATCAAAAAATAACAAGTGTCCTGGCAGACAACAAAAATCAGTGACTCTCAACTAGATCCATTGTAAGCGATAATGCCTGGATTTGGAGAATGCTATGCCTACTTGTGCAAATGCATGGACATCTATGAGAAAGTGGTGGTATATTAGTTTCCTGGGGATGCCATAACTAAATACCACAAACTGGGTAGTGCAGTGGGGCCTTGACTTACGAGTTTAATTCATTCCGTGACAGAGCTCGTAACTCAAATTACTCGTATGTCAAATCAAAAGTGAACGAGTGAGACACGTGATGCTGGGCTGATGTTGTGGCGTTCACTGTGACGTTCGCTGTGCCAACTAGCGGTGGGGTATCTGAAGCTGGCTTGTAACCCGAATTTTAGCTCGCAACTCAAAGCAAAAAATCGGCCGAGAGACGGCTCATATCTCAAAAAACTCGTTAGTCGGGACACTCATAAGTCAAGGCCCCACTGTATTTTAAATTTAAAACTACAGAAATGTGTTCTTTCACAGTTCTAGAGCCAGAATGCAAAAATCAAGGTGTCCATAGTGCTGCTTTGCTTTAGGGGAGAATCTCTTCCTTGCCTTTCCCAGGTTTTGGAGGCTATTGGCATTCCTTGGCTTGCAGTCCCACCTCCCTCTGCTTCATGTTCACATCACCTCCTCTATGTGTGTGTGTCTCTGCTTATCTCATATAAGGGCACAACTGAGGGCATCGATGGTTCATCCAGGTAATCTAGGATAAGCTTCTCCTCTCAAGATTACACAATACTCTTTGCCACATAAGGTGATATTTACAGGTTCTGGGAACTGGGACACACACATATTTCTGGAGGCCACCATTCAGCCCATTATGGACGCGACAAGAAGTAACTAGTGAGCATGTATCTCACTACTGTGAGACACCCACAGTGTTGCATAATTGTTGCACACAGGGACACAGGCTAAGTTATTCCAGTTTCCAATTTAAAAAAAAAGCTAGAAACTTGAATTTGAAGTTTGTGAATAAAATACCCTGATATTTTATATTGGATCATTGGAGGAAAAAAGTCTACTACTTGTATAAAGTAAAAATCCAGGTATGAGCCACATTCACTTCTAGGGCTACCAGTATGCAATCTCAGAAAAACAATAACATTTCCTTTATGAGAGCACTTTGTACCCATACTCATTAACTCAACAGATGTTATTTAGCATCTAATAGAATAATATATATTTTTTTGGTTTTATAATGTATTTTATTGATTTCAGAGAGGAAGGGAGAGAGAGAGAGAGGAACAGAGAGATAGAGACTTCAATGATGAGAGAGAATCATTGATTGGTTGCCTCCTGCATGCCCCACACTGGGGATCAAGTCCATAACCTGTTCCCTGACTGGGAATTGAATCGTGACCTCCTGGTTCATATATTGATGCTCAAGCACTGAGCCATGCCAACCAGGCTAGAATAATATTTATTTTAAATTAGCCAGTAAGATCTTGCTTCTTTGAGAAAATAACTCCCAAAATGCAACTCGCCCAGTTTTGAGGGAAAACAAAGCAAAGCACACAAAGCATTAGCTCCATGCTTTCTTTCTGGAGATGTTACTTATGAGTCTGTGTCCTTCACTGAGATCAACAGGGCTTCATGATCCCGGGAGGAAGTTGAGATTTAAATTCAAAATCTTAATTCTGGTGTGATCCTTGAGTACCTTGGAGGAAATGGTGCCCCTAGGTGGCCTAATATCTTAACATTTCATCTTGGCTGTCTGGACTGTGATTTGTTACAGATGACGATGACAAAGCCATTCACATTTCATATAGCCCCTCATCCATATTGAGTCAGCCTCACTGAATTAGGCCACCGTGTTCAGAATGCCAAGCCCTTCAATTCATTCATCATTGGCTACTTAACTGTGGATTTCTTTAATATGCAGGACAAAGTTCTCACAGTACCCAGTCTGCCCTCAGTAGCTGTGACACCTTGCCTAAGTTAATTAACCTCTGTTTTCTAATTTAGTAGAGTTGATCTTAAAAGTTCTCCTTACAGGAAAAAAATTGTGTAAGGTAATCAATGTTAACTAAACTTATTGTGGTCATCATTTCACAATATATACAAGTATTATGTTATGTTGTACAACTTAAACTTACACAAGGTTATATATCAACTATATCTCAATAAAACAAGGGGAAAGAATAGAAATAGTAAGAATATCTTCCTCCTTACATTGTTCTGAAAATTAAAGGGGTTAATGAATGTGAAGTGTTTCAAGGAATGCCTGGCACATAGTGAGAACCTAATAAGCATCAGCCATGACTATTATTTTAATCAGAATTATCTTAATTACTAGAGTCCCGGTGCACAAAAATTTGTGTACTCGCGGGGGGGGGGGGTCCCTCAGCCTGGCCTGTGCCCTCTCGCAGTCTGGGACCCCTCGGGGGATGACCACCTGCTGGTTTAGTCCTGCTCCCTGGGGAATTGGGCCTAAGCTGGCAGTCAGACATCACTCTGGTAGCCTGGGAGCCCTCGGGGGATGTCCACTTGCCAGCGTGGAGCAGGCCTAAGCTGCAGTCGGACATCCTTAGTGCTGCTGAGGAGGCGGGAGAGGCTCCTACCACCACCACTGTACTGGCAGCCATCAGCTTGGCTTGTGGCTGAGCAGAGCTCCGCCTGTGGGAGCGCACTGACCACCAGGGGGCAGCTTCTGCATTGAGTGTCTGCCCCCTGGTGGTCAGTGTGTGTCATAGTGACCAGTCATTCCCAGTCTTTCTGCTGTTAGGATCAGTTTGCATATTACCCTTTTATTATATAGGATTATTATATAGGATAGAGGCCTGGTGCACGGGTGGGGGCAAGCTGGTTTGCCCTGAAGGGTGTCCCGGATCAGGGTGTGGGTCCCACTGGAGTGCCTGGCCAGCCTGGGTGAGGGACTGATGGGTTTTTGCAGGCTGGTCACACCCCCTTCAAGGTGGGGGTCCCACTGGGGTGCCTGGCCAGCCTGGGTGAGGGGCTGATGGCTGTTTGCAGGCTGGTCAAGCCCCCCTCCCCAGTGGGGACCCTCACCCCATGGAGGTTTGGCCAGCCTGGGTGAGGGTCTGATGGCTGTTTTCAGGCTGGCCACACCCCCTTTAGGGTGGGGGGTCCCCACTGGGGTGCCTGGCCAGTCTGGGTAAGGGGCTGAGGGCCATTTTCAGGCTGGCCAAGCCCCCCGGTGATAGAAACTCCCAGCCTCTCCTTTTTTTCTTTCTTTTTATTATTCTGGGATTTATTTACCTTCTATAATTGAAACTTTGTTGCCTTCAGTGGAGCTCAGAGCCGGCCTGGAAGCTTGGCTTCCTCCATCATTGGAGCAACCAAGCCTCCTGCTCGCTTCAGCTCCGTGGCTGCCGGCCGCCATCGTGGTTGGGTTAATTTGCATATAGTCGCTCTGATTGGCTGGTTGGCTTGGCTCAAGGCATAGAGAAGGTATGGTCAATTTGCATGTTTGTCTTTTATTAGTGTAGATTCCCAAGTATCAGTAAGTACCTCTATTAGTCAACATCCTTTCCCTGTGGCAATACTTTTCAAAATATAATGTGTGTTTGCTTAACCTGGGGATCACATTAAAATGCAGATTCGGACTCAGTAGGTCCCAGTGAGTCCTAATTCTTTTAACAGGGTCCCATGTGAGGCTGAGGCTGCCTGTCTGAAAGTTGCACTTGGGACAGCCTATAAAACTGGCTGCACATTATAACCATCTGAGAAAGCTTAGCCCTCTCCCCACCCACTGACCATTTAAATCAAAGTCACTGGTGGTGGGAACCCAAATGTCTTAGCTCAGACTGATGTAACAAACTATGGGGTGACTAATAAACAACAGAAATTTATGTCTTCAATTCTGGAAACTGGAAGTCCAAGAACAGGGTGCCAGTATGTTTAGGTTCTCGTGGGGGTCTGCTACTTGGTTGCAGACTGATGACTTATATCCTTAGATAGGGAATAAGAGTGAGTTAGCTCTCTAGCTTTGTCTTATAAGGGCATTAATCTCATTAATAAGGGTCCCATCCTCATGGCCTAATCATCTCCCAAATTCCCCACCTCCAAATATCATCATATTGGGATGAGGGTTTTACATACGAATTTGGGGAGGGATATGAACTTTAATTTATAACACCAAGGATATCTAACATGCAGCCAGATTTAAGAACCACTTTCTTTCTATATAAAAATGTTCACTTTCTCCCAAATAATGGGGTAAAAAGAAACACCAGGCCTCTATATTATGAATTAATACTCACCCCACCTGGAAGAAGCTAGCAGCATCAACAATAACACATCTGAAATGGTGCCCTCTGCTAGACTTGCAAGCATCTTATTGGAAACTGGATATTTTAGTATTTCCCAACCTGGTGCTGTTAACAAGAATCCTCCCTTGTTTGTGTTTGTAATCAGCTTGATGAGCAGTTTCTGTGTTGATCTTCCCAAACTGTGCTGGCCAGTTTCCAAATTGCATGCATAAATTACACACTGCCCTCTCTTCAAGCTGCTCACCACCCTTTAGAATATCAGAAAGGATTTCCTTTGAATGTGCAAATCTGTTGAAGTAGATCACTGAGACTGGTATGTTGTAGGGGGTTGCTCCGATGCAACACCACAATGTGTCACAATATTATGACACTGTGATGACATCCTTGAACATCAAGGAGTAATATGTTGACCAATATTCAAATATCAGTCTTTTTTAGGTTAGAGACTCCTTTATATAGGGGTGTTTCCTTGAGTTATTTATAGGTCTTGAGCCTCTAAAGTACCAACCTAAGCACTCTATTCTAAGAACCAAGGAATAACATATGGCTCAGCTCTACTGGGGTTTAATATTGAAAAGAATGCACGAGTGTGCTAGCAATTTCTTAGCAAAAGATTAAGTAAAATAATATTTCAAGAACATGGAAATTTCCATAGGGTCAACTCCTCTGTGTAAAAGACACCCTGGGTATTACTGAAGTTCCGTGGACCTGGGACCTAGAGGACCAATTCTAACCTTTCATTTCTGTGTGCACCGATGGCAATGTTTCAATGGGTCTCTTTTTAGACTGAGATCCTTCTGTAGTCTCAGGTCAGGAACACTGTTGTAGAAATCACCTTAGACTTGACATTTGTAGCAGGTTAGAGACGTGTGAGGGGAAAATAGAGAAGCAAATAATGATACCTGTTTAAGTTTCTAGGGACAATTTTCAGTAGTTATGTGACTAGGTTGACACTAATAGGAGAGTGCAATTTGTATTTTTTGATTACTATTATTATCATTATTATATGCTTCAAGGCATGTCTATTTATTATCTCCTAGTTACCAGGGAATGAAATTGGGAGTGAATGTGTCTTTCTGCATATTCAGAGATCAATTTACTCGTAAATGGCCAAACCGCTTAACAAAGGAAGAAAGACCTGCCCTGTGAAGGAAGAAATGTATTCATGACCTTAAAAACAAGAAGAAAACATAAATAGTATTCAATACTTGCACAGCAGCTTCATGCACAACAACAACAAAAAGGCTTCTATTTGCAGAAATCCAAAGTTTTAAAAATTTCTAAATAGATATTTAAAATTTTCTGTCTAGATAGGTGCATAGGTAAATTTGGAACAGTGGGATAACAGGGACTCATCTCTGAAAAACTATTCAGGGTGTGAGTGCCTACCATCAGCTACCAACCTAAAAACTATGTACTGCTCCCTGTGTATGTAAGAAAAAATACACACACACACACACACACACGCACACACACGCACACACATGCACACACACCTAGCAAAGAAGGATGGGCTGCTCGGTAACAGCTTGCTAGCAGTGGGGCAGCAGGAATCCATGGCTCCGTATTTTTTAAATGTTCTACAACAAGCCCGCATTACTCCTTATATAATCAGAAACAACAACTATTGAACACTTGGGAAGTGCAGATTGCGTGTTTCTTCTTTGGCCTGTTTACACTGTACGATTGCTTCCTCTGTGGTATTAGAAACCACAGTGACAGAGGTCACAGCATCACCAGGCAGCATGGGTGAGTCCTCTGGGGACCTCCTTCCACCACGTTAAATGCTCATGTGTGGACTAGAAAAGGAAGGGATGGCTACTTTTCCAAAATGATTTTAATTAGAGCGCAATATTATAACTAGTTCATTATATACTTTATCACCAAACTATAGGGCAGTGATGGCGAACCTATGACACGCGTTTCAGAGGTGACATGCGAACTCTTTTTTTTGGTTGATTTTTCTTTGTTAAATGGCATTTAAATATATAAAATAAATATCAAAAATATAAGTCTTTGTTTTACTATGGTTGCAAATATCAAAAAATTTCTATATGTGACACGGCACCAGAGTTAAGTTAGGGTTTTTCAAAATGCTGACACGCCGAGCTCAAAAGGTTCGCCATCACTGCTATAGGGTGTCCCCAAAAATGTGTACACACAACTTTGAATCATCATAAAGGCAGTGTTTATTAAATTACATTTCATTTTCAAAACTGAGATATCAGCTCTTAAAGTGTGTATACCTTTTGGGGGGACACCCTAAATTTATGATCCTTGACCTTGGCTGTGAGAACGGTCCTCTGCCCTAAGTGATCTAGAACATGTGTGATTTTTCCAGCACACTGCGACCAATCCACAGTAAGACCCAGAGAGAAAGTGAGACAATGAGAAACTTCTAGAGCATTGGTTCTCAACCTTCCTAATGCCGAGACCTTTTAAAACAGTTCCTCATGTTGTGGTGACCCCAGCCATAAAATTATTTTCGTTGCTACTTCATAACTGTAATTTTGCTACTGTTATGACTTGTAATGTAAATATCTGATATGCAGGATGTATTTTAAATGGTCGCAACCCACAGGTTGAGAACTACTGTTCTAGAGCAATCTGCCATTACCAGGATATTCATTTTTCTAGCAATTCCTTTTTTATTACATTTTATTTCTGTGACAGATTTAAAACTTTTTTAAAAATCATTGTTCCCACAGATAATTTGAGAAACACCGTTCTGCAAGAAATCAAATTAAAAATAAGGCATAAGATCCAGGCTGGCAGGGCTCACTGGTTGAGCATGGACCTATGGACCAGAAGATCACAGTTTGATTCCCCATCAGGAAGGAGGCAGCTGATGGATGATTTTCTCTCATCATTGATGTTTCTATCTCTTTCTTCTTCTCCCTTCCTCTCTGAAATCAATCATATATATATATAAATCATATATATATTAAAAGGCTAATATGCAAATGGTTGTCACACTATGACACTGTAACGACCGATCAGCAGGGACCTGAGGCTACATGGTGCCTGGCCGGAGGACCTCAGGCCGCGCCCCCTGCCTCAGCGCCTGGCTGGGGGACCTGAGGCTGCGACCCTGCCTGGTGGGGCTTGATGGGTGTGGGGATGGCTGGGTCTGGGTCTCGCCCAATGGGGGTGGGGCCAACCCAACTGGGTCTGGGTCTTATGCAATTTCACAGCATGTGGGTGGGCGGGGTCTTGACTCTGGGTCTCTCAGCGTGCCCCAGACTCTGACAGGAGGGAGATTTTCATATACATTTTACTAATTTTCTTTCATCTCTGACACTTCTATTAAAGAGAAAGGGAAAATAGCAATATTAAAATATTTCCTCTAATTAATTCCCTTTTAATGTGCATGAATTTCGTGCACGGGGCCTCTAGTATATATATAAATTGTGAAAATGTATATATAAGTTGGTAGCTTATGGTAGAACAGTGAAAATTCATGCCCTGGAGGGGGGGTTCCCTCAGCTCAGCCTGCCCCCTCTCACAGTCCAAGAGCCCTCAGGGGCAGGAGGTGACCCAGCAATCAGGGGAAGGCGACACTCCATCACCCCTCTGCTGCTGCACTGCCGGCGGTGCAAGCCTTGGCCGGCCCTGATTACTTGAGCCTTGGGCTGCCCTGGGTGGCTGAGAAGCTGCCATTCAAGGCTTCCTGCACCTTGGGCGTCGGCTGGTCAGCCACCATCCGAGGTTTGCCTGCGCCTCAGGCCGGCCCTGGGAGGCTGAGGAGCTGAGGGGACTGGGGGTTTCCAGATGCAGGCACATGGAGTGGGCAAGCTTGGCCTTGCCGCATGCCTGCCACCCTGGCGGGGCTGAGGGGACTGGGTGCTGTCATCTTGTGGCTGTGGGTGCCGCCATCTTTGAGGGCGTGGCAGTCAACTAGCATATTCCCTCCTTATTGGCTGTGGGCGCTGCCATCTTTGAGACAGCTTGAGGGTCAATTAACATATTCTCTCTTTATTAGATAGGATATATCTTTTTAAAAAAAGGTGTAAGAGGCGAAGGAATAAAACTGGGGATGGCTACCCAGGGGCTCACAAGGGACAGATATGTGTGTGCATGAGGGTAGGTGTGCAGACAACCCTGGCACCCCAGTGCCCTTGATTTAGTTTTGACTCTATGTCAGGACCTAAACTTAATAGTTACTTCCATTACGTCGTTTATTCCTCGCAGAACCCAGTGTGGTGGCTGCTTTATTTAGGCCCTTCTCTTTGCGCCCAGGGTGGATTTTCTCACCAAATGGCAGTTATCAGAAGAGAGCCCCGATTTAAGGTTTTCCTCTCTGCACCGACCCCTTGTTGCCTAAAGTGGGCTCGTGACCTGTGAGCAACGTTCCCCCCAAATCCTGTGCGCATGGAGCCACAGGTTGCCTTGCTCAAGAGCCCCCTTCTGGTGGTGGCCAGGGCTCTGCACTCTGTTGAGGAAATTGACAAATTGATTGCCCTGTCCGCTGCCTTGCTTCTCAGCAGGGACGCGTGGCTTCTGCTTCTGCAAGGCGACTTCCATGTCTGTTTGCTGTTTCCCTCCAATGCGACACACGGCACAAATGGAAGTAATATCATTTGAAGTAGTCCTGCTAGAAGCCCAGGAGCAATCTAACTGCATTAGCTCCTCCTTCTGAGTGGAGATGGCTGAGGAGGGTGCATGGCTGGGCTGAGCTGCAGAGAAGAAAACACAGCGCAATACACAAGTCCAGGACTGCAAGGAGCACACAGAGCCTGAAGAGGCCTCACTTACTGCCTTCAAATAAGTGATACCGGAGATCACAGGACGTCTAATATTCTGTGTACAGACCTTCTGAAACCTTAGAAGTCGCTGAAACAGTGGCTCCCCTTACTTTTGAGGGATTTCTAATGCTGTAGTCCCCACTCCTGCTTCTTAGAGCTATGGATGTCGGCGACTCTATGTACTAGAATACCCTGTATGTCTCTCTACTGGTGGTTTCAAAGCACGGGGCCAGAACTGCAGGCTTCCTTTGTGTTGTTTTTAAAGACTACAATATACACGGTTGTGTTGTTGTTTTTCATCAGAAAATCAACTAAGGTGTAAAGCCATTGGGTTTCCTTCACTTTATTATAATAAATAATGGCCCAACAAGTTATTCAAAATGGGCATGAGAACCAGGCACTTCTGTCTTTGCACTTACTCGAACTCCAGTAAACCTTCTTACCCAGCTCTTTGTCTTTACACAGCCTACGTTATGCTGGGAGTCAGAGCCGGTTTCCTAGGTACGCTGGGAAACAGAGTACCTCTCTCCCAACGTCATTCTCTTATTCAGTATGTCTCTACTTAGAATTTTCTTTAAACAGCTAATCAGCTGCCCTGAGAGGTCTGTGGGGGTCTCATTCAATCTCATGCCACACCATAAAGGAGGACCCAATATTTCCTCCATTTGCAGGTGAGGAAAACGAATATTTTAAAAAGTTGGTAACTTGCCTCTGATCTGACAACCATGAAAGTTCTTTGTCTGCATAAAGACACTGAAGTTTTATTAGTTTAATAGGACTTATGAAAAGTTTAGTTACCACTAAGTGGAATGGAAGTGTGTGCTATGTAAGAATACTCCTGGGGGAACCAGATGTAGTCCTTCGGTGGATAGAGAGAGAAATAAAATAGGCTTTCCAGGTGAGAGTGACGGTGTGAGCAAAGTTTGGAATATCCCTTGTGCATTTCAAAGAGCAAGAAAACCACTTGAATGAAATGTAAGAAGAAGATAAAGCTCCAATGTGAAGTAGGGGTAGATTAGAAATGCCTTTGAATCTGCAGATTTAGCAAATAAAAATTCAGAATATCCAGTTAAGTTTGAATTTCATATAAACAGGCAATTTTTAGCATTTCTCTGGCAGCCCTATGTTAAATGCCATTGGAAGGCAATTGGACTGGATTTTCAGTGAGAACCATTTAAAGAGTGTTTGAGCAATGAAGTGACATGATGAAACAAGATTTAGGTGGTTAAGTTGGTGTGTAGGTTAGAGGAGGAGAGTCTGAGAAGAAGGAGGGTGGTCTAGGAATAAGACAGGTAAGAGCTGATGAGCTTTTCCCTTCCTCCTGCCTTCTCTCAAACCACATTTCCACACTCCCCTGTCATTTCTATGCTCCCTTATTCCTGATGTCATATATACCTTTGCAGAACACCTGATGCCATGAACAAGAATCCTTTGGCACTGTATTGCCAGTCACATAATGATTATCATCATTATGTTCCAATGTCACCTTTGTCAACTTGTACTTAGCTATCATTTCAAATTATTGTTTCAGTAGTCAGAGTTGATTTAAAATAAGAAAATTAAAAGTTTTAAGGATAGGCTGATGACAGGTGAGGAAGAGTATAGTTATCTCTGAATGATGGTGATTTCTTCTTTTTGAAAAAAGAAGGCAAAAAAAAAAGACCTATGAGAAGGACTTCTCTTTCTACCGCTGAGTGTGGACACATGTAAGTCTTTACTAGGGCTCATGACCTTTGTCCTCTTTCATCTTCCTGGGCATGTTGCAAAGATTAAAATCATAGGTCTTCTTTGGGTATGGGTGATGCATCCCAGGTGGGTAGTATTAGCATGGAATGTCTAAGGATGAAGATCACAAATGACATACAGACTTTACTGAGGAATGGGATACATTTGGACATCAGGCAATTGATGCTGTAACAATCTCTTTGTTGTACTTGGAGCAAAATTGGTGGTGGTAACAGAGCCATGGTATCTGAGCTATAAAACAAGCAGTCGGCTGACCCTTTAGGATGAAGGGTACTTTTCAAATGCTGGGAATGTAGGATCCTGTATGATAACGGACAGTTTCCCATTAGGAGGCAGTACGTGTAGTCCAAACCTATCAGTCTACTTCTCAGTTGCCTCATCAGCAGAATGGGACAATTGGACCTAATCTAGCTGATGGTAGAGAATTTATTTTTTCAAATTGCTTTCAGGTGAATATCCATGACTCTATGATGATCCGTTAAGACACCAAATACCATAGGTAAATGAAAACCAAATTTGAGAACACATGTATAGTTGGGGAGGCGATTTTAAATAATTGAGACACATTTATCCTCTATTTTTGAAATGGCGTTCAGAATTCAGCTGGAATTACAAGTCACATCAAATACTCTGAACTTGATACAATTTAAATAGGCTCATTTGAGCAAGTACAGAACGTCGTTCATTTCCCCGGTTCAGCCAGTCTGCTTGCCGACTGGTGATGTCTTGATTGGGTATGATTCCCCTTGACTCATTTCTCTGTTGTTGATAATTAAAAGTCGTCTGGTTTTATTCTCACTTAATGATAAGTGAAAGGGTAATGTCTGCCAGACTCTTTCCATTCGCTTGGTGTTTGCAACAGTGCAGAGTCTTGAAATCACCATGAATTTTATACTGAGGATCCTGGTAACCGACTATCAATACAGAAGGTGTATTGTTGTTTAGTATCTGGGAGCTGATAATCTCAAAGTCAATTAGAAAACGACCCTCATTGTAAATCGGTAAATTGGCATAAATGACCTTATCCTCTCATTGCAGAAACCTCTGTAAGTAGGTAGAAGTCACCATCAATCAATTGCAGTTCCCACAGGTACATGTGCCTAACTTTTGGCTGGAAAAAAGAAATCGTTTTGAAGAAACAGGAGACAAAATGATAGTTAGCCTCTCTGAAGTCTTGGTATGTTTTGTTCAGGTTCTTGGCACTTTCCCTTCATTATGATTTTAATCATCTTGATCAGCATTATTATCATCAGAAAATGTCAGCCTAAGAAAATGACAATCTCATCGTCATTATTTTCCAATGTCACCTTTGTCAACTTGTGCTTAACTATCATTTCAAATTATTGTATCAATGCTATAATTAGATATAATTTGTGATATGACCAGCATTCACAGGTGAGTGGTTTTTTGTGTGTTTTTTAAATACCACACCAACTAAAATAGTTTATTATTATAGGTCTTTTCTTTCAGAACCAAATGTGTTTCATGTGGGCTTTCACTTGAGAAATATTCCAAATCAAAATGTTATATTTTATGAATATGACATGACAATATTTATGACTTGAATATTCCAGACTGTTTGGGGGGAGAGTTAGGGGGGAGGAGGGTTGAAGCCCTGACACAAACCTATGTCCCATTCTTTAGAGCTTTTGGTTTTTACTAAGATGGCATACAGAGGATTTTTAAGATTGTCCTCAAGCATGTAATTAATAAATTTCAACTGTGTCTCTTTTAATAGTCAAATTCCTTATTGAAATTGACTGTTCTGTAATGATTTCTATTATTTAATTTGCATAGAATCATAGATTTAAGGTATTTGCCATTCTATTAAGTTTTCTTTTCAATCAAGATAAGATTAAGGTGTAAGAGAGGAAGGAAAGCGATGTTTTGGAGAGAGGTTTTCTACCTTCCCTTAAGGGAAGAAGTCTTGGTTCAACAGTGGGCCTGGGTGATCAAGCATAAAAAGAATTCATGAAATATGACATCTCTTTAACACTGAAGAAAAAAAAAACGCTTCATTGAGTGCTTTCTTCCATATGCAAAATATTGACACATCACCATTATATCCAACAAAAGCCTTCCTTCAGAGAGATAATTTTATAGAGCGGCTGGTGTCATGTGGTCTTATTAATATTTATGAAATATGATAATGATATGGGAAAAGGGAAAGTGGAATACAGGCCTATCTTTCTAGACCCTATTCATTTCAGTTTCAAAATGTTTTTTTCATTTCACACATCAGACGCTAATTAGCAAATATCTAATTAGTGTTAGAAGATTAATCGCTCATGGGAGTTGTTGAGGCTTTGAGCTTTCATGCATGCAAAAACAGTGCCACTTAGGTGCCTTTGTTAAGGTACAGTAACTTTAAATGATACAACTTTTTTGGGGAAAAAGATTTTAAGTTGCAGCACTAGAGTAAATTTAGGCTCAAGTAAAAAGAGAGCTAGGAATACAGAACTGAATAGAAAATAATGATGCCACTGATATCTACATATTCAATCCATCACGAATGTGAGCTAGGAGCCTCTCTGTTTTGGGCAATGTAGGAGGCCCTCAGCAAAGCCAGAGAATCATAAAATGCAGCCCCTGACCTCCAGATGCTTAGAGAAAAGTGAAGGAGGGGTTGCAAACTGAGGTCCTCGGCTACATTCAGCCAGCCTTGTGTTTTTGTATGTCTGCAAACTAAGAATGGTTTTGACATTTTTGAATGTTGACAATTTAAAAAACGAACAAACAAAGAATGTTTCATGATATATAAAAATTAAATTTTAAATTAAAAATTCAAATTTTAGCATTCATTAAAGATGTTTTATTGGAACACAGGCATGGTTATTCATTTATGTACTGTCTGTGGATGCTTTTGCCTACAATGGCAAAGTGGAGTAGTTCCAACAGGGATGACATGGCTCAAACCTAAAATATTTATTCTCTGCCCCTTTACAGAAAAAAATTGCCCACCCTGAATTGAAAGATGAATATTTGTTATGTATCAGATCAATTTGGGGCGTCAAGTAGAGCGACATCAGTTCCATAATTTGTTAGCAGTGTGACTCTGGGGAGGTGATTTAATATTTCTAAGCCTCAGTTTACAACATGGGAGTTATGTCTCTTCCTAGGTGTGTGAAAGCTATGGCCTTGAGGAATTAAATAGGGTTATTTAAAGAAAGTCCCTCACCTGGTACCCAACTCATGATAGAATCTGTAAAAGTCATCCCCCTGACCGCATCTGCTCGTAGATACAAAATAAAGTTAGGTTTCTGCATTGGTTCTCTCTCACTCTCCTTAAAGATTTCTTAAAAAGGCGAACAGACTGGAACAAGGAGCAGTACTGTCTCACTTCATAAATAAGGGGACAGGTACTGAACTAAAAAGGACCTCACCGGAGAGTTCCTGCTTCTAGTATCATGGTACTTTGTCCTCATTTTGTCCCCAGATGCCTTCAAGCATCAATTCCTTCTTCTAACAAAACCTAAAGGAAGTTAAGTAGCCAGGAAAATTTTATTGTTGATATAAGATCCAATGATATTGTTCTTATTTTTTACACATAAAAATCTGTGTTTATACCAAATTCCTATTTACAATACATAGTTGTCGCATCTTGCATTTAAGCACACACATATTAAATTTATTGACCATATCCTGCAGAGTTAATGATGGATAACTCATTAAATGCCACCTATCTTTTATAAGTAAAATTTGTGTGGTTTTTTTTTTTCAGAGAATGAGGTGTTTGAGGGCGAGGGGTTTTGGGTAAACGGAAAAGTTTAAAAATCATTCTCTAAGCTGAAACATCTCTGTGTTTCACAGCAGCAGGATTTTAAGCAACGCACACACATACACACGCAAACATACAAAGCCATCAAAGTCCACTGATGTGAAATGTAAGATTGCTTTCTAGAATCAATAGATCTACATTGAAATGTGGCCATAATTCATATCATTTTATATGTTCTTGGGAAATAAGATGGCAAATGAAGAAAGGCATTTAAGGAGAGCTTTAAACTGAAGATAATAATGGACTTGATTTCTCTCCGAAGGTTAGGAGCAGCACTAATGTATTTTCTCTAAAACAATACACATTGGGGAAATATTTTGACATTATATTGATTTTAGGTGACGGAGAAGTCAGTAATTTGAGGAATGGGATCAGAGTCACACGTAGCATATAATCACATGCCATGAAATAGATAGGAATTGCTTTGGAGGCTGCTATTCTTGGGGAAGAACAGGAAAAGCTGGTGTTCTGGAAGAGCCCCTTTTGCTCACTGGTCACTCTGTGTAGTCAGTGTGCCCACTCAGTCTGCAAGTGCTCCGGACCGTGGGCAGGTTGTTCTTAGGGAAAGTGTCAGGGAGGGAGAGTGGCAGGGAGGGATGTGGGTTGGGATAATCTAACAACAGACAGAAGGATATGCTGCCAATGCATGAGGTGGGCCAGAAGCCCTTGAACTCTCTCATCGGGACATGATTTCTACCATATTTTAAAAACTAAATCAAGAAGAAAGAAGGAAAGTGATTATAACTATAGAGAAAATTCATCCCAAAGGATTCTCTTCATGTGGAAGACATGTCCCCAGTCAGGCAGGTGGATTGACACATTTTTGAGATCCTCTCTGTATTTGAACTCTGTGGAGATGTATAAACATTGTCTGGCACCCAGGAGCTAAGAAGCCAAAACCCAGGTCTCAGTAGAACCATGCTGCCTCTGGAACCTATAGGGGAGTATCTTTCCTTGCCTCTTCTGAGGTTGTGGTTCGCTGACAATTCTAGAAGCTGGTTAGCTTGCCATCGCCCCACTCCAATCCTCCCCGCCTCTGTATTCTCTCTGTCTTCACATCATCTCATTTGGACACCAGTCTTATTGGGTTAAGAGTCCACCCTAATCTAGTATGC
This sequence comes from Myotis lucifugus, assembly GCF_000147115.1. Taxonomy (NCBI): domain Eukaryota; kingdom Metazoa; phylum Chordata; class Mammalia; order Chiroptera; family Vespertilionidae; genus Myotis; species Myotis lucifugus. The sequence continues at coordinate 2,164,520 of NW_005871220.1, forward strand.
CTTGTCTTAAACCAATTACATCTGTGATGGCCCTTTTTCCAAATGCAATCATAGTCTGCGGACTGGGATTAGGACTTCAACATAACCTTTTGGGGGACACAATTCAATCCCTAACAACAACTAGGTTTCTATATGATGGTTAATCATATTTATGATATTTGGAATCAAGGAGTAACTCTATACTGGGAGGAGGGGTGGATTCCAGAGAGCTTAACTTACTTCCTATTTCACCACAGGGCTGCGTGTACTTGACCTTCTAGTGTGAATAGATACATAAATGTTTTATGGTTTAGTGATCTTCTGGACAGGGCGCCCAGGAGACAATGTCAGCGGAGAATGTGATACTTACATATGTTATGATGGAAAAGCCACAGAAGATGGTATCTTCCTGAGCTGTGTATTTTAAAGTATCCTATTACATAGTGTGGAAATCAATGATACCATTTAGCATAATAATACCGGGGGCTCATTTAAAATATCATGTTCAAGATTGAAAATATTGACATCTGCAATAGGATATACATCGTTTCCATTGTATAAGGGGATGGTTCTATATCATCTGCCCTGGAACTTATCAGGGGCACTTTTATTCTATTATATCTTCTATGTAATGATACTCTGGGTTTTAGAACACGTCAACTGTCTATGTGTGTATTTTATCTAGCTATAGCCACATACTCATTCTTTGTTTCTTTCATTTCACAAGTATGGACTGAGTACCTACTGAGGGAGTAAGGAATCAGAAATAATAATAAAACAATTTGCTGACCTTACAAAGATGATATATAGAAGTAAAACATAAAATTTAAAAATAGTAATAAATATAGAGCAAACATGCAATTTCAGGCAGTAAAATGTGCCAAGAAGGAATGTACATGTAAAGTATGTGCGTGGGTGGCGGGGGTTGGGGGGGGGAGGCACGGGGGGAGAGGAGATAGAAGTAATATTTGTTGAAATAGCTCTAGACATCATGTGAAAACACATTTTATGAAGTTTGTTTTTTGTTATAGTAGCATCGAAATATCTAGTCCACCATCACCAATAATAATATAGTCATTGTACAATGCCCATTTTCAAATTATTGGAAGTATTTTCTAATTGAAGCTAATTGAATTCAATAGAGATTGTTGTGACTGTTGCTATGCTATGCAAAGGTCATGGATTTTGGATTCTGAGAAAGCCGGTTGGAACTAAGGCTAGGCAGTATAATTATTTACTCTCTCCGAGTTTAGTAAATGTCTTCATTAAATTAAGATAATAGTGCTTAATTCTTAGGTTGTCCTGAAGCTTACATGAGATGACAGGCAGGACACTGCCAACCAGTATTTTGAGCAAATAAGTGCTTAATACATATTTTTTCTATAATTTTGTGGAAACAATTTGGTCCTCCTGATGTTTTTGTTTAAACGGCCACTTAAAAAAAATGTCTTAAGGGAACAGATCAGTCAAAGATCCTCTTCTCTAACGTGATATCACTCCAGCATGTGTGCACAATGCAAGTCCAACATTGAGAGCATGGTCTTGCTGAATAAACATACCCTCAGAAAGATTTTAGTGCTATTCGTCCCAGATAAAGAAAACAGCCATAGTTCATCTTACATCTCCAAATATGTATGACTTTCTGATGGTGCTTCATCAAATACAAATACAGTAAAAGGGCATTAATAAAACCACTTACACCGAACTCTGATTCACATTTTCACATAATATTTATAGTTTTCTATTTCGTAGGCACACCCAAAATTCGGGTGTCTTTAAAAAGTCCTCTTTGAATATCCTGCATTAGGGCTGCATTTTGTCTTCCCAATTTGGGCACAATAATCTTAATTATATCTTCTGTCCAGACTGCTGGACAAGGCTCCCTTCTGCAGCCTCCATGAGTTCATTTTGGCCATGCTGAGAGACTGGACAGGTCAGACATGCGAACGATAGCAATAATATTGGTAAGAAATGAACTTGGTACTGTCACATAGGATACATCTCCAATAATAATTATTTGCAAATGATATCATTACTATAAAAAAGTTACTGGATACCTATCATATACCAGTTTATTCAGTGTTCAAAGCACTCCTATGAATTAGGACATATTATTAGCATTTTGAAGAAGGGGAATATGAGATCCAAAGAAATTAGATAACATCTAAATACATGGTCTATAATGTGAGGAAGCAGAGATCTGAACCCCAATATTCTTCCTCACATGCTTATATGCATCATCACCATGTTCCGCAGGTCACCTGTTGGAGAACTCATGAGCTAAGTGAATTGTGCCACTTGCTGTAGAGCTTGACATGCAATGTCCTTTATTTTTATTTTATTTTAATACCAGAAGTTACTACATGACTTTTAATATATTTCTGTATGGAGTGAGTCCTTGTCTTCTGGAATTATCCCTCTAAATGCATGATCTGCCCAGGCACCTTATAATGTGAACTTTATTCTGCTGAGGTTTCAATCCCTGACCCAAAAGGGAATTTTAATTCAAGAAATGGAGCCTCATGCTTCTGTTCGCTCAGACCTCCCCAGATAACTAACACTACGTCTTTGCTAACTGCTGAACTGAACATTTAAGTGACAGAAGGTTGCACAGAAGGTAAATATTCTTGGAGATGTTAGCCTGAATCAGGAAGGAGCGGGTAGGATCAATCGCGAATGGGTGCTTATATTTGAGAGTCTCATGATTTAGGTATCCTGCAGAGCTATGTTGGCAGGAACTCCAGTTCCAAAAGGGAGGGGACACTCTTCAAGGCAGAAATAATGACAACTAGGCATCAAATACTCCATGGTCCCTTGGCTTTCTTCCACTCTCAAAGAAGGAACTAATCTCTCTGTCAACTCTAGTGTGCTAATTTACAGCTTACCTCCCTCAGGCCATATTTCTCTCCCCTTCCCCATAATTGACACTTCAATCACCAGGCTGGCCTCCCCTTGGGTAATCTGGGTATAGAGTCTCCACCTGTGTCACTTTCAAAGGGCCAGTCACAGTGACTGCCCTTAATACAGCCATAACCTGTCAGTCCAAAGCACAGAGTCATTCTAATGGGACTCAAACTTGGGGTCACTTATTTTGGTCGACTAGAGTCTACCTGGCCATGAATGCCAAATAGAGGTGTTTGCTCTTCAGGACCCATTAGGAACAGTGGCATATGAAGGACACAGAAGGGTTTTAATATTATAAATGCTTCTCAACAACATTTCATTGTGGAGATCTGAACCCCAATATTCTTCCTCCGATGATACTTACCTTAGTTCTATTCTATTTTGGCTATAAATAGAGAATCATGCAATAAATATTACAGCAGTCAGGGAATTTAGGTTTTATAAATTTTAAACTTCTCTTTACTGATGTATAAACTGAGGCTTGAAGAGGTCATGGGCCTAGCCCAAGGTCACATGTCTAACTAATTGTAGTCTCTTAAGATATTCTCTAAGACCCACAAATGGGGACATATTCACTAAACTTGTCTACTCTTTGCACTTTTAATTACTTAAGTATCCCTGTTTTATCCTATTCCAACATATTCTTCAATCCTTCTAATTAAAGGAATGAAGGAAAAGGTGGGAACAAGGATAGGAGCAAGAATACATTGGAATATATTAAGATAATTCATATCAAATAAAAAACTTATATTCAATGCACCAGGGCACTTTCCCAGAGCAAATCACAGAAGTTTCCCTTAAGTAATCACAACACAAGTTAAAGGAATAAGGACGTTGTTCATTCATTGATTCCTGATTTTTATGCCCAGACTTACCACTCCCTAGGATGAGAGGTCTGAGAGAATAGATACATTTGAAAAATGACTAGAATTATTGTGCCCACCTCAGGGATTCAGTGAGTGTTTGATACCATAAGGACTCTGAGATTTTGGAAGGCAGACACAATTACTAGATTTGAATTTCAGAGAGGGAGAAAGGATTCTTTTGTGTTGACAGGTGTCTTTCTCATTCTTTTATTGCGATCATATAGTGAATTTTAATATTTGTTTCTTTATAAGTTTCTTCAATTTCACATCATGCCCTTGACTTAGCACAGCTCTCATGAGAAGGAATGTGCATTGGGGTAAACCATCTAGCCCCCTTTTGGATTTTTTTCCAAATACGCATCTTAGCCTCTTTGAATTCACAGGGATGATTTTACTCATTTCCCCTGGTTGAGATGTTTATAGTGAAATCACCTGAGGACAGTATTCTGTAACTTGGTATTTATTACTTGTCACAGAAGCCTACACACACACACTCACACACTCACACATCCCTGTATTGTATTGTTTGGAAACCAGACCAATTTTGTTGCATTCTCCAAAGGTTGCCATCATATCATTAATCTCTCTCAGCCCTTCAGGATGGCCTTTTGCCATATTCTGTCAGAAAACAAGATATAGACCATTTATTTTAAATACCTAAAAATAAAAATGCTGAATCAAATGGTTACACACACACTCTCTCACATACATACACAAGCTGTCTGCTGGTTTTTGCAATTGTTGGAAATTTCTGTGCATTGGGTGGGGGGCAGCAATAAAATTTGCAGTTTCTTGAAATGTTTTATGACATTAGTTGTAAAATGTTTTTGGCTATTAAAATAAGTGGTGCTAATGAATAATCCTGCAGAATTGTAAAGCAGCCTTTGAGTTACAAGAGTGGAGTCTTAAGCCTTTGTGGTAGAATTCTCCTTTCCCTTTCTCTCTCCCCCCTCCTTTCCTGCCTTCCTTTCTTCTTTCCAGAAAATACATATCACATCAGGAACTGTACGAGGGTCTGAGTAAGTAATGGTATTTTATTCCAGCCAAACATAGGGTAATCTGATGGACTCTACCAAGAAATGAATAGCAATGTAGCTGTGAGGATAACATTTATCCAAATCTCTAAGCCAGCCGTGGGCAAACTATGGCCTGCGGGCCGGATCCGGCCTGTTTGAAATGAATAAAACTAAAAAAAAAAAAAAACCGTACCCTTTTATGTAATGATGTTTACTTTGAATTTATATTAGTTCACACAAACACTCCATCCATGCTTTTGTTCCGGCCCTCCGGTCCAGTTTAAGAACCCATTGTGGCCCTCGAGTCAAAAAGTTTGCCCACCCCTGCTCTAAGCTTTGTTTTACTTCCTGTAGGATATTTCCTGTATAAGTCATATAAGCATTGGATCCAGTACACTTGAACATTACAAGGCTTATGTAAATATCAGTGTCCTAAAAATAAAGTGTATTGACTCCAAAATGAGCATAAAATTACAAAACCACAATTAATTAAGTCTAACTGAATGTCCACCAAAGATTCAACCTAACATCATGTCAAGTGGAGAACTGCTACCCAAGTCAGCTTCTCTCAGTTATATATAAACTAGAGGCCCAGTGCATGAATTCATGCACCAGTTGGGTCCCTTGGACTGGCCTGCGAGATTGAGCCTAAACCAACTCTCCAACATCCCCCCTGGGGTCCCGGATTGCGAGAGGGTGCAGGCCAGGCCGAGGGACCCCACCGGTGCACGATCAGGGCCAGAGAGGGATGCAGGAGGTTGGCCAGCTGGAGAGGGACTACAGAAGGGCTCCAGAGCATGTCCGGCCTATCTCGCTCAGTCCCAATTGGCCAGACCCCAGTAGCAAGCTAACCTACCTTTCAGAGCTTCTGCCCCCTGGTGGTCAGTGAAAGTCATAGCGAGCAGTTGAGTGACCTTAGCATATCATTAGCATATTACGCTTTGATTGGTTGAACTGATGACTACTTATCATATTAGGCTTTTATTATATAGGATTAAATATTTATAGAACTTTAACTATCAGATTTATATATAGACCTAATATGGGGAGGGTTTTTTTGGTTTATTTTTGCAAAGAAGCTGTGTAGGATCAATGAGGTCCTAAAGTTTCTTTTTCCAGATGACATTCATTTTCAGACAACTTCACAGTAATGCCAATTTAGATTTGTTGTATTTGTATGATGTATGTACAAAAAGAATGAGTCCTCAGTTAGAAGTATTGCGGTTGGGGTTCTCTCATCAAACACAGGAAGTTTGTGATGTGTTAGCTGTTTTTGCAGGCTGAATGCCTTTCCTCCTGCTTTCTCCCTCACCTGAAAAGTTGCTGTGAGCTGGCTTTTGTTCCTTTACATCTCGTTGCATTCACGGACCCCTCCTTCCAAACTATTGCCAGGTGTTCGCATCTTCCCTGAGTAATTTCAGGCCTTTCCCTTTGCATGAAAATGGCTCACTTGGAAGGTTGTGAAAGGCGTCTCCAGGAGGAATTGAGAGGAGCCTGTGTTGCGATGTGGTCGGAAGGCTTGCCAGAAACCGCCCGTTGCAGGCTGATGATGCAAAGCTAGACATCTGCTAAATTAACATCTACCTAACGTGTTGCCTTCAGTCAAATGCATTTTTTAAAAAAATTTAAACCTCTCCCATTCTCTCCCACTTTCTTTTTTTTTTCTTCCACTGTCAAAACAATCTGTCACGAGATATTTAATTCCTGTGTAATGGGTTACTTAAAGACACCAGCATATGGCGCAGTGGAAGCGCCTAGCTACATGCTACAGGCAGCGGTATAGACTGCTGCTTGGCTTTTCTCCTGAGGCATACTGCGCCCAGCAGAGATGCTAGTGTGGCGCGGGATTCCCTGGGCTTCCATTCACATTCTTGCCAGGATCTCTCACAACCCTTCCCTTTTAGGATCAAAATATTAGCAGGAGTATTCTTGTTCCACCAAGGAGTCAGAGATTGCTTTCTATTTCAGTTAAGTGGTGGTCCATTTATGGCTCTAACAGTGTCCGTGGGGGAGAGAGTCACCTCATTATGCACAAAGCTGCGCACACCCTGCTTGTGGCCAAGCACTCGTTAATAGCGCTGGGCTGGGCTGCAGCCGGCAGTTTGCTCTAGACGGGCTGAGCTCTGACACAGTGACAACACTCCGGACACCTCAAGGAACCAGTGTGTCCTTGGCGGTCTGGGTGATTTTTACACAGCACATAACCTCCTGGTACAGGGGAGCTGCCCTGTTGTTGGGAAACAAGATTTGAAAGTCACTGTCACCACAGAGAACAAGACTAAGCGTGATCACGGTGGCCTATGGAAACCTTCCAGGCACCCCTGAAGTTCAGGGTAACGTTGTGTGGGTTCCTCCTGCTAAAGTGATGCCTGCGAAGTGGGACGTGCTTGTTCATTCAGCAAATGGTGCTTCCGAGGAGTCAGGCCCTCTCCCAGGCCCTGGGAGTGAGGCAGTGAGCAAGGGAGGCCTGATGTTTGCTCTCTGTGTGCTCGCATTGCCCTGAGAAGAGCCTAGCAAACGCATAAGCAATAAGCAATCTCTCAGCAAAACATAAGGTTAGGGAAGATTTTATCTACCTCTTAACAAAAAACAAACATCTGTATAAATACATATCATTTACAGGAAATCAATGAATCCATAAGAATATAAGTTTACATATGATTTTGCTGGCTATGGCCATTAAATGTCTCAGGGTAGAGATATCTATATAAACAGTATCTAAATAAACACATAAAATATAAGTTATGAGATTATTTTATCTATCTATCTATCTATCTATCTACCTACCTACCTATCATCTTACCAAGGGCCAGGCATCAGTTTTGTGTAAGTTAAATGGTTGTACAAACCTACCCTACTGTGGACCTCCTATGAGGAAAGAAATGTTAATTTTCATAAAATTTTAAAGGTCCCCAGCTTGTTTTCTATTGGGACTGCTATTAGCAACCTCTGCGGGGGGTGGGGGGGAGTGATCTGGTGTGAAAGGGGCTTCCAACTAGGGGCTGAACTCTCCGGCCCATGGTGCGGGGCCAGGAGGATGGGGACCTTCCTTCCAGCAAGGCGCAGAAGGAGCCAGCTCCCTGGTGACTGCTCTCTAATTGCTCATTCACTGAACAGCTATGCTGGGGTTTTCTGGGGAGAGAACGCATGATACAATACCTGCAATAAATCACTTTAGTCTATTACTTATTAATCGAAATTCTCAAGTGCCCTAGAAAGTAACTCTAGGCCACTGTCATTGCAAAGCGATCACAAATGAACATGCTAGGCAAAACCTTTTGTCCACTTGTACCAAATAGCTTGGGATCACTGTGTTTAATAAACAGAACTCAATAAAGTTCTAAAGTTCAAATAGGAACTTACACACTGAGGTATACATTAGGCAGAGTTGAGAGGATACTGTGTTTCTTTTTACTTCATCAGGAATTTTCAGTTGTCACATTTAGCATTATTTTTGAGAATTACAGTTCTCACATGATTTTTTATTTTGATTCTCTAGAGCCTGTAATATCAGTCTCCAAGTTTTGAAGCACTCGTTAGGGAGCTGTCACATTTAGCTAAAGCCAAATGCCACTGAGATTATTAAAAACCAAAGATGGGCCACATTAGCATTGTGCATTGTATGGAGCCCTTTGTAGGCTTGTAATGCCTACATTGTCATTGGAGGAATGTGCTGCTTTGGGTATACGAAATGACCCGCATTCCCATAAGTGATTGTTATATGGAAAACTAAACATTCTTCGCTTGCTATCTTTAGGGAGATCAAAAAAAAGATAGATAAATCACATTATTTTTTTTTAAAAGATATATTTTATTGATTTTTTTACAGAGAGGAAGGGAGAGGGATAGAGAGTTAGAAACATTGATGAGAGAGAAACATTGATCAGCTGCCTCTTGCACACCCCCTACTGGGGATGTTCCCGCAACCAAAGTACATGCCCTTGACCAGATTCGAACCTGGGACCCTTGAGTCCGCAGGCTGATGCTCTATCCACTGAGCCAAACCAGTTAGGGTGATAAATCACATTCTTAAACATCCTAATAACATAGCCCCTGCTGGTGTCATGATATTTATTCATTTGACAAATATTTAGTAGACACCTACAAAGTGCCAAGCACTATGATGGGTGCTGGTGCACAACAGTAAGTTAGTAAGAATGAATGACTGAGATATGGTTCCTGCTCCCTGGAACAGAATTACAGTCCAGCAAAGAAACAAAACTGCAATCAAATAAGCAGCAAATAAGAATAACCACAATCTGAGCAACAATACTTTGAAAGACAGAACCATGGTTTTAGAGAATACATATCAAAGGAAGTTGACCAAACTCAATGGGATCAGAGATTTCTCTCAGGAAGTGAGTCATGAGCTGAAAACTAAAGGATGGAGAGCAGGAAAGACTGTTTCAGCCTCACAAAACAGTATGAGCACTGGCCCGGGTGGCAGGGAGCACAGGGGCCCCAGGAGCTGACCGTGGGCCGGTGTGGCAGGAAAGCAGTGGGTAGGAGAGAGTGGGATGCACTGGGCTGGAGGGAAATGCAGGAACCAACAACTGGAGCTGGGCAATGAGAGAAGGAGATGTGAACTGGGAGCTCTGTGTTCATGAGAACTAGAGTGGTGGATAATGAAACCTTTAAGAAATGTTAAAGGAATCACGGGCATCATATGTGATAAAGGAAAGATTGGGGGCGGGGCGGAATAGGCTTTCAGGATCAGCGTGCGTTCTGCACAGCTGAACAGTGCCTGGCTAATTTCCCTTTCTAATGAGACCAGCACAAAAATCCATCCATTTAGGCTATTCAGCTTTTAGGTAAATGTACCAAGCTGTTGGGGTAGCAGGGAAAGAGGGGTTGACATTGATGGATGGAGTTAAATACCAGAGTTCCCCCCTTCACACAGACTTTTCTAAAGCACTATTGTGACAGAAAGGCCTGGAAGATTCCAGGTGGGCAGGGCAGGCTGGACGGAGTCCAAGTGTCTCCCTCAGAGGGGGAGGGAGAGGGCTGGAAGGGTCTCCTGTCCTAACGGAGGGATCCTCTTTAGATCTGGCAACAGCACAGCCCATGAGGCAATGAGTTCCTCTAACAGGGCTTAATTCTCTCTCGTTGAAGCATTCCTGGGGGTCACTCAGTGGGACAGACGGGATTCCCTGGACACAATTTCACGTTTTGTCCCAAATTATCACCAGATAAATATCCATTTCCTCACTTACTTCTCTGTAGTACTGCCCTTCAACTTTTTGGACAATAAATTATTTATCTTGATTCTAAAACGGGAATGATGTTGCTCCAAATCTGCCTTGGAAATGGTTACATTAAAGCAAGGAAGGCTACTATTCCTTGACTCAAAAGATAGATGTAATATTCTACATAGAAAAGGTCTTAACCGAGCCAAACTCCTTGGAAAAACTTGAGCATATGTGTTTGTAAAGGAAGCGATGCTTATTTTCCAGTAGATTTCTGACTGTTGTTCCGATCAGATGCCTGGATTCCATGACCTCACTCTACAGTTTTCGTCATTTAAATCAGTGCAGTGGCAAAGGACATTGTAGGGTGTAGTACTGTCACCGGAGTGGTTGTAGCACTGATAGGTACATTCAGAGCTGTGTATAAAGTACTTAGAATGATCACCATTCCAAGTAATGTTTGTGGTTAACTAATTCTCCTAACAACCTGAGGGCATATATACTATTTGTCTGTGGGATTTGTTTTTGTTTTATTTACATTTTGAAGGTAAGAAAACTGAGGCCCCTAAAGATAGTCTGCCCAAGGTCACTAAGCTGATAAGCTGAGGGGCTAGGATTCAGATCCGGGCGGTCTGGTTCCAGAGCTTGTATTCTTGACCACAGTGTATTACCAAGGAAATGGATTTGGCTGAATGGGTGGCAGAGATAACAAACCCAAGAGCAGTTGTTTATTTTCAAAGGAACTTCTATCTTTCTTTGTTCCTCCCCCTCCTCCTCCTCACCTGCTCCAACTGTTCAGAGAAGACAGATGGTTAGGGGGGAGTGTGAGCAGCAAAGCAAAGAAAATCCTTATAAATTAATTTTTTAAATGTGAAGAATAGAAATGCCAATTTCCCATTGCCCACCTTTCTGGAAACTGGTCGGTAGCCATTGCCTTCAACACTTTGCTTTCTTCCTCCGCCCGTCGATGTTTGACGTCTCCAGTGGCACTTGGAAAGGGTCCCATAGCTGTCTCTCCTTTGAGGTTCGCATAATTAGGGTCTGGCCTGGCAATCAAATATGCGAACAGCTCTCTGGAAGATCCCAACAGTTCAGGCCTCCAAAAGAGTTTTGACAATTGAATTTTTTAATAAAATAGTAACCAACAACACCTTTGTATTTAAAATTTGAAGCACACGATGGTCCCTGAATATTATCCTCCTTTTGTCTTTTGGCCTATTTACATATTTTTAAAATTCAGTCAATTTAATTCAGACTCAGTTGGGCATCCTGGCATTTATCAAATCTTGGAAAGGCATCTTACTCATAAATTACTGTCTTCTTTTCCCTGACTTGCTTTTTGGACAACATATGGAGTCATTTTCCACTTCATTCTTGGAGATTCAGCCTTCCATCCACAGGGCGATTGCTGGAATGGAGGTAGCCAGCTATGTCACCTCTAGGGAGAGAGGGGAAGAACATTTAGGTCAGTTGGCATGTTCTTTCCCAGCATCTCCTTGAGACAATTCCTTCGTTTTGCTATGAAGAGGAATAAATCCCTCCTTGACATGTTGGGTCTCAGTAACTCCTCAAATCAGCAAACACAGCCAGTTCCAATTCAACTGTCGTCCGTAGCAGCTAAATCGCAGGCCCACTGGAGTGCACACAGACACAGCACCTCTGAATAGGAGCGTGGACTAGCCTTTTCAAACCCCTGAAGGGGAAAAGGAAATTTCAAGGACATGTTTGCAAACAGAAGACAGAGCAGAAAGGAATCTTGCTTTTCACATTTCAATCTGCAGAATTAGTTCTGAAATCCTATGTTTGGGGAACCCCTAATGGCAAAACTTACACAAGCAGAAGGAAAATAAGATGCTCTTATTACATTTTCTCTGAGCGTGTTTGAAATTTTCCCTTTCTCCCGTCTCCATGTCTCAGACGTCAAGTCATTTTGCCTCTCTCATCTGTTTCCAACTCAGCTGAGTTATAACCAATCAGATATGAGGAAAATTAGATTTTAATGGAATATTTGATTTTCATTGCTTAATTGATTTAATTGCAAGTTTCTATAGAAATGCAAAGATTTTCAGTCAAATGTAGAAAAGCTCCCATTTTTCTCTGTTCCACAATGACAAACTTAATAATTCAATGTTAGCCTGGATTCTAAAACTTCAGAGGAAGGAAATACCGACATCTTTCTGAATTGTTATTCCTCATCTCCTTTTCAGCTTCTCTCTCATGGATACATATTCCATAGCACAATCCTGTGTTTGCATTTGCTTCTTCAATTTGTGTCGATGTTGATCTTTGTGTATGCATTTTTGTTTGTCAGGGGGAACAATATACGTGCACCTGGATACATCTGCACATTGTTTCCAGGGGCACTTGGTATCGCAATATATTTTGTGTGTGTGTGTGTGGCTGGTAAGCAGAAGGACAGTCAAGAGTGTTAGCTAGTTTTCAAGCTGCCACAGTAGGCCAATGGGCCTTTCTGAGTTCTCTTAGTCCAACCTTGACAAATGGATTCTGGCCTGTGTCAATGCCTATACTGTAGCCTGGCTGCCCAGGACCCTCAGGTGCGAAGACTCCCTGAGAAAACACACAGGTTCAATGCCCAAGGGAAGTGCAGCATGTTCTTCCATTTCTTGCTTATCATCCTATTTTGGGCCTATTAACCACAGCCAGGTCATCCAAGCGCTCATCCATAGTACTGGAGCAACATTGTCTCTTTTGACACTTCCTAAGAACGCTTAACCTCTCATAATGCCAATTCTAGCACAATGCATCTTTATTAGACTGAGTTTTGTTTGTTTTATTTTTTTTTTACTCTTTATCAGTTTAAGGAAAGTTAAGGCTTTTATAATCATTTTGAGAAGAGAGAGAGTGTGTGTACACAAACTACTGTGATGTGCATATTTAATTGATCTGTATTTTAATTTCTATCAGGTACCTTATACACTTGTCAGTCTATTGACTGGGAATGTAATTTTTCATATGGAAATCTTAACCTATTGTGTGTTGTCTAACTTCTTCATCACCATCATTATAATGACTTTCATCATGATGCCTGTATTTGTGGAGACTTCTTCCCCTCCAAAGGTTGGAAAGCCACAGATCTAAGAACACAGACTTCTGAGGCAGATAACTGTGTTAGAATCCAGGCTCTGCCACTCGCTAATGGTGGAATATCAGGCCAGTTCCTTTTTCTCTCTGACATTTATATTCTTTGTCTGTAAAATGGGAGTGATAATGGGACCTAACTCACAAGGTGATGTGTGGATTCGATGAGGCAAAAGATTTAAAGTGCTTGGAAATGTTCCAAGCATATAGTAAGCACTTAATTAGTGCTACGAATATTTCTGAGGTTGTAGTCTACGCCAGGTAATAGGCCAATGTGTTTACATGGTGTGTTTACTGGTGTTTAATCCAGTCATACTCTGGGGAGGGGGAGAGGATTTGACCCCTAGAGCACATTAGGCAATGTCTAGAGACATTTTGGTTGCCAAGACTTGGTGAGGGGGAGCTACTGGCATCTAGTGGGCAGAGGCCAGGGATGCTGCTAAACATCTATGATGAGAGGACAGTAGCCCACAGCAAAGAGGAATCTGCACAAGCTGTTAATAGAGCTGAGGTTGAAAATCCCTGATTTAGCTCTAGCTGGTGTGGCTCGTTTGGGCATTGTCCCATGCACCGAGAGGCCAGCAGTTCGATTCCTGGTCAGGCACATGCCTAGGCTGTGGACTTGATCCCCAGTAAGGGACATTCTCTCTCTCTCTCTCTCTCTCTCTCTCTCTCTCTCAAATCAATAAAAACGTAAAGATTATCCCTGATTTAGTCCACAAAGTAAGGATTTTTAACATTATAGAAGAGAGAATCTGAAGCTTAGAGAAATGTAACTTCTCACACTGCAGACTCAGAGCATCTAACCACCCTTTTGGAGCAGAAGGGTTTATTTTGTTTTTAAAATGAATTTCTACAGGCCCTCTACAAACCCCCGCATCAGAAATTCTTGAGCACTTTGTGGAAGTGAGAGTTAGGGATGGGCTCAGGCCAGGCAGAGCAGACACTGTCCAGAGTACAGGCTCAGAGCTCAGAGTTCTGGGGACTCCCTCGTGAGTTAGGCCTGCCTCCTCTCATGTTGCAGGATCAGGGGGAGGGCCAGGGAGTTAGGCCAGGTGACTGGGATGGTGGTGGCCCAAAGCTCGGGCAGGCTTTGTCTGACAAAGTCCCAGAAATATACTTTCATATTTTAACAATTGATTGGCTCAACCCTGAGAAGTACTTCAGACATATCACTTCACAGCTATCATTGCTTAAGTTGCAGCTATTTTAAAACTATGAAAAGTTATATTACCTACAGAAAAAATATTGAGTAAATATCAGTATAGTCAGTAGGAGATACAGCAAGAAGCATAAAGGTGTGACACAAACGACTCATGAATGGGAAACACTTTGTCCCAGATGACCCTTGAGGACAGGTGACAGAGAGTTCCCTCTGTATGCCCTGGGGTCTGACACATAGCAGGGGCTGAGGAAATGCATGCTTAATGAATGAAGTTAAGCTCTTTATCTTACTCACCAAGACAGTGCAGTGTGAATGGCAGGGGTACCTGTTACCCCAAATATACACGACCCCTTCCCATTTATATCTGAGTAGCACATTAGCAATAACTGGGTGGTTCCAACTCTCAGTCTCTCAGCCTTTGCTTTAACATGGTCCTTCACTCCAGTGAGGCATTCATCCAGCGTGTCTTCCTGCAGGAGAATTAGCTTAGTGTGCTCAGAGTCAAGTGGCTCAAAAATCATTCCCTTCATGATGACCTATGGTTAAACTCAGATGTCACCAATCTGTGATTGGCAGCTGTCCCTGGGGTCTAGGTAAAGAAGCCACACCCACTAATGGTCCTGAAACCATTTTCTTGTTATGTTTATTACAGGATTTGATTCTGTCTCTCTGAACAGTTAAATAAACGGCAATCCAGTCTAAAGTCATAACCATAATGTCAATTGTGACTTTTACTAGATTAAAAAATATTTTTGGTTTTGACCTCCAACATTTATTTTTTTCTTTGTTATATAAGTTCTTGGCTACTTGTAGTTCAATAGTCATATAAGTCACAATGTCTGGAAGGGGGATGAAACTATTTTTTATGTAGCCAACAGCATGGTATGTTGAAGAGATGGAAATATTATCTTCCAAAAGTCCAAAATCAGTTATGATAGTGAAATTTATTTGCAGAAACAAGTTATGTTCCATGGGTAGGTGTTTTCATGCTTCAAATTAATATTTGTCCTTTAAGATAACAGATGTGTAGCTGTGTCTGCATATGTGGGCAGTCGACATGAGTAGGCACACGGTTGATGTTCCAAGTGAAGGCCTGAGAGACAAGTGTGGATTGCAAGACCAAGGCAATCCCACACCCTCCTCCTACCTATTCCACTCTGTGTTGATGATTTCCTGGCATCTCAGCTACACACTGTTGGGCCTCACTTCTCAAAGGCATTGGAGCTGCATTTCCTAGCACAATAGAGCCTCCCTGCTCAAAGGGTGGTCCTCCGACCAGCAGCATCGTCACCAGGGAGTGGTTAGAAATACACAATCCTATGCCCCAATCCACACCGACTGGATCTGAGCCTGCATTTTAGTGATGCTATGCACACTGAGGCCTGAGGACCACGCCTCTGAGCACTCAGATCTGATCTCCTTAGTGGCCTTATCATTTTTTCTTATGGATGTCTGTATTTATACTTTCTGTTTACATGATTCTTGAGGGCAAGCATTGTCTTTTTTAATAGATCCGTCTAGTTTGTAGGTGAATTTCCTAAACATAGTGATACTTAGTCAACTTCTGAATTGAATCTAGATTCTCAGACTGTAACCAGGAGAGTAGGCAAGCCGGAAAGGGGCCAGGGGCTAATACAGTGGAGTTCTGGATTTAAACATACTTCTCTGTTCCACAAATTATTTAACTCCTCTAAGCCTCAGTTTCCTTCACTTTAAAATAAAGATCATAATAACTACCTCATAGGTTTGTTTTAAGGTTCACATGAGATCAAACATATAAAGCAATTAGCATAGTGCTAATTGGTTCATGGTGAGTTCTCAATACACATTACCTACTATTACATTATCACGTAAGCCAGTAAATTCTATGCATATCAGAATCCCTAAAGGAAGCTCCCCCTACTGCGTTTTCAATTAACCTTGGGATTCCCAACCGGGGTTGATTCTGCTCTCAGACAAGTGTACAGCAATGTCAGGAGACATTGGATTGTCACACATTGGGGAGAGGGTGCCATTGGTATCTAGCCCAGAGAGGATGCTGCTGAATGTCTTACAGTGCACAGGGCAGCCCCCTCCAACAAAGCATGATTGGGCTTCAATTGTTAATAGTGCCAAGGTTGAGAAATGCTCTAGTTACACACAGAGGGACTGAGGTCATCAAAGGAACCCTTTATTCTTGAGGATTTGGGAACCTCCATATGTATATTCTCTCAAATATTAATGTGGAGCCGCCCTCGTTGGGATTCATCGACCAGGAGCCACGTCTGTTCCTTTGGAACAGAACCACACTCTGTAGACCTGATGCTGCCTGGTTAACCTATTAAAGGTCATAAAACAATAACAATCACATTGCACATTTCATTTTTTAATATCAAAGGGAGCTGGGTCCTTTGAAATGTAAAACATCCTAAGTGAGAGAATAGTGCCTGCCATTCCCCCAGGAGCACAAGGTCATTGTGCAAATAACATTGGTTCCCCTGCTCATTTGACTCAATTTCGAGATATGCAGGAGGCCACACATCTGGGGAGAAAGACCAGGCCAATAAGGCTGGACTTTGGCTGCCCAGGACAGAGGCTGGACAATAGAGCTGTGGTCTGCAGTTCAAAAGAGATGCTGGAAACGATGTAAAATAAATTTTTTGCAGTAGATAGAAGGATCAGGCATGAAACTCCTGTCTCCTGTTTCCTTAAGAAATGAGAGATGCTTCAGAGAATGTATTTTCCCAGGTAGGACTACAAAAACAAAGGGGAGAAAGAAGGAGGAGGCTTATCCTCCTGTGAGCAGATTACGCAGACACCAATTTACACCTCATTGTTAAGGATAACATTTTTCCAGGAGTGAGACCCCATTTATATCTTCTGTAATTAAGCTAAAGTAATTGTTTTAAATGACACCCCCCCCACACTGCAAATCATGAAGTAAATATTGTATGTGAAGTGGGTTCAAATCCTGAAATATATACATGAGAACCACACACAAAAATGTCACTCAGTCCCTGGCCTACCATCAGCCTGGGGATCTGCTGGGCTGTGGTAATAGCTCTCCTTGGTGGTATTTTGGTTTGGTAGAAGGCCAGGAATGACTAACTGAAGCAGTTTAAGAGGTGGTAGATGGGGTGGGGACTAGCTTATAGAAGGGCCATGTGTGGCCAGCTGTTCTGAAAGCAGGTGCCCTGGCAGTGAGCTAGCGAGGGCTCCCAGACATGCAGGAGGTGCCATCCGTCAATGGGAGCATGCAGCTGCATCAGCGTCCAACCATCTATCTCCTGCATCCTTTGCTCTTTGGCCATTTTTATTTGTTGGAAAATTGAACACGGAGAGCTGTATATGAAGAGCTCTAAGAGACCAGCACCCTTTATTCCCCATTCAGGAGAATCTAGTTGGGCAAAGAGGCATTTTCTCCCCTAACAATTGAGTTTGCATGGCCTCTATAACCAATGCAATTATTGAGCCAGATAATAAATAATTGCAGAACAACCGGGAAAAATAGCTGTGGGCAGGTGAGGAGGAAAATGGGTGGTTTCAGATGAGATTTGCACAGTGATTGAGTCAGCGAGGTGGTGGTGAGTTATCCCAGGTCACATCTGCTCTGCACTAACTAAGGTCAATTACTGGCCACACACCTGAGCTGATGCTGGAGGCCCCACCGCAGCCCAGGCCTAGCCTTTATAGGATGGACTTTTTCACAAAGGGAAGTATTCAAACAGAAGCCCGGGAGTGGTACTTGGCCAACGTTGTGATCATTTTAAGAAAACAGTGGCCAGCCTTGGATATACGTGTTTATGGAGTGTAACTGCCAATGCATCACATCCCTGGGCACGTGCCTGGGTCCTGTAACAGTATTCTTCCATGTGCATCTTCAACTCTGAAATTGACATGGAAAGACAAAGCCTCCGATATTTTCCTCTTTATGGTTAGGCTTAGACTTTTCTTGAAAAGAGCACAAGCACATCACAAACTTTTTCTTCCAAAAAAGACCCAATTTACCCTTTGGCTATATCTTCCTCCTTAGACCACTTGCCTTCTCAGTCCACGCAGGCTTGGAGAGCCTCCTTCTCTTCCCTGGGTTCCTTCTCAGCCTTTCCAGGGTGGCTATTTCGATGGATGCGGAGTCACCTCTCTTTGCTTTCGATTGCACTTCTCACTACCTGCTAAAGAGACTCCCTGATGAAATCCTTTCCAAAGAACCTTCTTGACCTTCTCTTCTCCTTGACCACAATGCTACTTCTGTGCTCTGTTAAGTGATGGCCCATAAATCTTTGTAGGTTGCATCAACAGTGTGCCCTTACAGACTCTCCTCACTCTCAGTGTTATCTTTAAAGGTAGCATCTGTAGCTCCATCAACCTGACCCAGCAGGATTCACTTTGTAATTTAGCAAAAACTAAGTCTACCCTATGCACAAGGCATGGTTCTAGGTGCTGGGCATCCAACCGTAAACCATAAAGACAACTCCCCTGCCCTCTTGGAGCTTACATTTGGGTAAAGGGGTCACAGAATGACCAAAATCAGCAAATTATACAGTGATTTATTAGTGTACTGTGCACTGGAGAAGGAGTATAAAGGAGGGTGGGGATTTTAGGGTGAGGGTGTGATTCAGTTTTAAATAGATTGATCCGAGTTGGTATTACTGGAAAAAAAATGATGTTGGAGGAAACAAATGAGGAGAGTAACCCACGTTCACAAGGAAGAACATTCTAGGCAGAGGTGTGTGTAGCTGAAGGGAAGAGAATGCAGGAGAAATTAGTAGAATTTGGGATCTGATAAATGGGGAGAGGACAAAGCATGTCAAATCTTTAGAACATTGGAAAGAATTTGACTTTAACTCTGGGTAAGAGAAGGAGCTGTTAGAGGGTTTTGAGCAAAGGAATAAGATCATCTGGCTTCTATTATAAAAAGAATTCACTGATTGCAGAATTGAGAATAATCAGTGGGGGTGGGGAGGTTAACAGTTATCTATTGGGAGATAACAAACTATACCAAAGCTGAGTGGCTTGAAACAAGAGTAATGTATTATTTCTCAACTAGAGGCCCGATGCACAAAATTCGTGCAAGAGTAGGCCTTCCTTCCCCTGGCTGCTGGCACTGGCTTCCCTCTGGCACCCCCAGCTTCATCCAGAAGGTCATCCGGAAGGACGTCCGGTCTAATGAGCATATTACGCTTTTATTGTTATAGATGTATTGGCTGGGCAGTTCAGCTAGGCTTGCCTGTACTCACTTACTCAGTTACTTCTAGTTCCTGGGTCAGTGGGGGCTAGAGACCAGGGAATGGTTGAGTCTCTCTCTCTCTCTCTCTCTCTCTCTCTCTCTCTCTCTCTCTCCTCATATGGTCCTTCATCCTCCAAGAGGCCAAACTAGGCTTCCTTTTATGGAGGTGGCACCCTTCCAACAGGGCAAGCCCCAATTTTCAAGTTCTCATCATGCCTTACTGTATAATGTTTGCTTATGTACCTTTGGCCATAGCAGGTCACAAGAGTAATCCCAGAATCGGTGTGGGAGGGGACTGCATAGGAATATGGACACAGGAAGCTAGGATGCATCGGAAGACCTTAGTGTAGCAATCAGCCACGGGGGCCAAAATGGAGATCATGGAGGGCAATTAGGAGGCTCTGTAATGATCCAGAAAAGCAATAATGATGAATTTCACCAGAGTGATGACAGTGGGAGTTTTCAGAAGTGCCTATATTCTGAATATAGTTTGAAAGATGGTCTTATTTTTATTCTCCTAAGTCACTAGGACCAAGCTATTAAGTTTCCAGGAATTGGTAATGTTCTTATTATTCATGAGATGACATCGCAAAAAAAGTAAGGGAGGTCAGGGGATAGGTTTCTTTTATTGCCAATAATTATTCAATGAGTTTTCTGAACAATTGAAAACTTAGTAATTCACTTAGTGAAGTGACTGTACACGGCGCCCTGTCAATATCATCATCAGCTAATATTTATTGAGCATCCTCTGAGTACATGGCATTGCACTCACAGCAACAGAGGTGAGCTGCATTAATTCTTCAGGCCAATGCAGGATTATTGAGAGGTTGATTGCCTCACTCTATTAATTGGTGCCCCAGCAACCTGAAGAAAAGCATTCCGCTTCTAGATTACAATCCCTTATTCCCCTGGAGTAGTGTTAGCTTTGGTAGAGTCTGACAGCATAGGGCAAGGATGAGGTTCTCTGTGTTTATGAGTATGCTAATAACTTTTTATTACTCTTAGTATCAGAAATTGGGAGATATTAGTCTCATTTAGTGGACGGAGAAGTGAAGGCTGAGTGTGGGGAAGTGATAAGGCCAATGCCACCCACTGAGATGGTGGCAGACCTGGGACTGAAATACAGTAACTTTTTCTACTGCGCTACACTGCCTCTCAGTGGTGCATGCTATTCCCATTTCTCTCTCACGCTAACATACAGTCATGAAAACGCCACCAAAAAAGATTTAACTGGCATCTATGCTCTTAAGGGTGTCTATGACACACTGTTCTTTGCTATCTGCACAGCCAAATCACTGGAAAAGTGGTTTGCTTATGTTGGTGTGTGTGTGTGTTTTTAAGTCCCTTATTACAGGAAATTTGTCAGCTGTTAAAATCTCCATTTTTTGTGTTAAATTCTCATCAGAAAGATGTCACTGTTTTCAGTGCATCTAGAGATTTGAAAGCCAGCACGTGAAATAAACTATCTCATTGCAATCACTGCTTTCATTTCGGCCTGGAAACAGTTATTCCATGGAGATTGTTTTGACTGATCATTCTTTTTGAGAGAGTCTCTACCTTTGTGTTTTTTTCTAATAAAAGAGTTAAAATTTGGAGTTAAGAAAGACTGTGAGTGGTGGGGGCAGCTTACATGCAGAATGTATTTGTAAATCTCAAAAGCAGCACCATTCAATGTCACGTACTCTGGGATGCACTTGAGTGTACACCCTCCAGAACATCTGCTTGTTGTAATTCCGCCACGTTACCTATTTTAGTACATATCTCTTCCGAGCAGCTTCGAGAGCTTTTCAGATAGTCAGCATCAGAAATTGCACTGTTTTATCCTGGATTTTACAAATAGCAACCAGATTCTTGTAAAACAGAACTATCTGATAAGTAAGGTTGTGAATTGCCTTTTGTGATTGTCATGGGCAAGAGTATTAAAGAAACCGGCAAACAGTGCAGTACACCAGTTACTGTAAAAATAAAACCTGTACCAGTGAATGCGTTTCTCTGAAGAATACGTTCAAGGCTGTGATCATTGTGCAACTTCTGGTTGGATGCTTTCAAATGTTCCGTATTGAAAAACATCAGTAACAAGAACCAAAGAGTCCACCAAAGCCTGTATTCAACTCAGTGGAGAGAAACATACATTCTTAGAGTTTCATTGAGGCCAACCCTGCTTGGTCCACCATGGGAAGCAGAGATTTTAGGTTCTCTCTGGATTTGCTTTCCATTTCTACTTTATAGTTAGGGGGCTGTTACTTTGTTTTTCACTTTAAGGGATGTTCAAATCCCTATGCAAAACAGACATGTGAAACAGACCAGACAAAATTCTGTTCAGCAGGCAAAAATCAAAATGCTAGAACATGGTAATGAATGTAAGTCATTTTATATGCAAAATAATTTGTTTAATTGGCTAAATAAGATCTGGTATAATTAAAATATTCAATAAACTATTACAGAAAACTATTTATGTCACCAGCCTTTAATCATATTATATGTTCATTGCAATTTTGTAAACAGATATGAAAATGGACCTGAATTATCTCAATTTACGAGTAAGAAGGATACATAAGGGTTTTACAGAAACTTCAGAGGTTATGCCCTTTTTTAATTTTAGAGAAATCTCTTTGTTTTTGAAGACCAGGAATTTATAGACAATTCCCATAGCTTGACTCTCCAGTGAATCCAGGCAGAACCACTGTGAGTAAGAAAAATCTTTCCAAAGACAGCTCCTTTTCACCAAGGAGTAAGGATTATATAGAGTGAGGTCCACAGTGTTCACTCCCATCACGTCCCCCTAAGGAAAAACAAACCTCCCAGAATAGATGAGGGTATAATTGGGCCTGAAAGGACCCCATAGACGAGACCCTATGGAACTGAGAAGCCCTCTCTCTAAGGATTAGTTGCCCAAGGGTCAACCTAAGCTGACTTCTGACTAATGTGTAAATGATTGGGGGAAATGTTACTCTTCCAGAGGGCAGTTGTTAATTCTTCCTACTGCGAGAATCTCTATTTGTTGGCATGAGTTAATTTTGACACTAACTTGAACACTGGTTGAATTTGAGTATGTGTTCAAATATATATATATATATATATATATATATATATATATATATATATATATATATATATATATATATATATATAGATATATATATATATATATATATATATATAAATAAATGAAGTAAATAAATGTCACACCACCTAAGGCCTTATTCTAACAGTTTTCTAAAGGCCAGGGACATATTATAAGCTCTTTCACATACCTTGTGAATGATAGAATTTTATACCTGTTAATATATATATATATGCACATATATTAATATAATATATATATGCAGAAAGAGTGAAGACACGTAGTTCCTATAAACTTCAGGAAACTTAAAATCTATGCAATAAAGTAAGAGTGATCTAGAGATATTAGAAGAATAAAAGGTCACTAACAGTGTGAGATACCCAAAGGCAGGACAAGATTAATTTGTACAATTATATGTAATAAAATGTTCCAGGCAATGGGTGCTTGGAAATTGGAGAAATATCATTTACCATGAGTTCATATAACTTAGAAAGCATACTTTGAGGACAAAGAATTTTTTAAATAAATTTTTAAAGTATATTTTTATTGATTTCAGAGAGGAAGGGAGAAGGAGAGAGAATCATTGATCTGCTGCCTCCTGCATATCCCCTACTATGAATCAAGCCCAAAACCCAGGCATGTACCTTGACCAGGAATTGAACCGTAACTCCTGATTCATAGGTTGATGCTCGACCACTGAGCCACACCGACTGGGTGAGGACAAGGAAATTTTATATTAAACAAGGGGAAATATACATTTAACAAAACCAATTCTGTGTGAAATAACATGTGGAGGTAACAGAGCACAAAATGCTGTGGATGTATATAGACCAGTGGGTGAGAATAAAAATATTGCTAGAAATAGGTGGGTTTAGGCAAAATGGGGGTAACTCCTTCACTCATTCATTTAACAAACACCTATGTCAGTGATGGCGAACCTTTTGAGCTCAGTGTGTCAGCATTTTGAAAAACCCTAACGTAACTCTGGTGCCGTATCACATATAGAAATTTTTTGATATTAGCAACCATAGTAAAACAAAGACATATTTTTGATATTTATTTTATATATTTAAATGCCATTTAACAAAGAAAAATCAACCAAAAAAATGAGTTTGCGTGTCATATGTTCACCATCACTGACCTATATTGAACACCTACTGTATGTTAGTCACTACTTTACATAATAGGAAAGTAGCAGTGAACAACAATGTATTCTGACATCATGAAGTTTATGCAAATATCAAAAGAATGGTTAAGTGTTTGATACCATTGATCATCCTGCGTAGGGCACACAGGGCATGTCAGTTTTAATGCTTTTGTTTGTGCAAATACAGGCAGATATACCTTTTATTTATATGTATAAACAAAACAAGTCAATTGTTTGATTGAATATTTTATGTCATTCCAGGTTGTTTTAGTATTGTACAGACTTATTCGGAAAGAAAATAAATGAGAATATAATTATTATAATTATTTTATTTATTTTAAAAGTAAGATGAAAAAGTGACTGAGGACCATGATATTTGAGTGGTTATATCTACCTTTCTCTGTAACCTCAAATGGATGACTTTCAGCTAATAACCTCCACTTTCCCATGCAAGGAATGGGCAGCATGAGGGCCCCATTTTTAAGCAGAATACAAATGACAGGCATAAAGAGTCCAATCAAATTGATGAATATCACTTTTGTACAGTTGTGTGTGTGTGGCGGGGGGAGAATGTCTTTTGTTTCTATCTACATGCGCCATTCACATGTAATGTTTGTATTTTATATTATTTTGTATAGTTAGGATGGTTCCCATAGAAAGGATGAGGACAGCATTTCCTTATAAAAGTGTTTCTGAATTTTTACATATGGTTAAAACTTTAATCCCCATGAGCATAGATGAACAAGGAGTCAACAAACATTTACTGAGTGAGCAAGCTACTTCGTTTAAAGATGTCTGGAAAATAATAAAGATTCAGAGATGCTTAAACACCAATATTGCTCTCATTTAGTCTATACTATCATTGAAAGAATAGAGCATAAACCTGAACACCCAATTAATAGTAAACCAATGCAGTGTGGGCTAAGATGGAAATGATAGGTGTGCATAGGAATAACTGGAAGAATCACTCCATCCCATGGTTGACATATGCTCCTGTGACATTGGGTAAATTAATTTTACTAAACCTCAGTTTCATTTTCTGTAAAATGGTTCTAACAACAGCCATTTCAGGGGTTGTGGAAAGGTTAAGAAATTAGGAACAATGCCAAATCGCTGTCATATAATAAGTTTTTATATTACTAGCTACTCTTTATTGTGTGGGTGCTAGCTGTAGCCTAGCTGTTGTGCTAATCGTTTTACTTCTCTTAGCTAATTAAATTGTTGTTATAACAATATTTTACAGATGAGGGGAGTGAGCTTGAAAGAGGAAGGGGACTTGACCAATATCCCACAATTACAAAGCAAATTTCAGGGCCAAGATTTAGAACTAGGAAGAATTCTAAAGCTAAGCGCTTGAGTAGCTACTATGATTAAAACAATGTCATCGCTGTAAATATAGGAAGGTCAAGAAAGTGTTTGTGAAGGACATGTAACTTATCCTGGTCTTAGATAAAGGGATAGGAGTTGAATATGTTGTGATCAAGGAGAAGAGGACATTCTAGAAAGAACAAGGAAAGTGCATGAGGCTTTGGAAGAAATGTGTGAATGTGTGAGGATCAGGCTGAGGGAGCAGGGAGCTCCTATGAGGAGGTGATAGAATGAATATTTACATGGGTAGGTTGGTGTCAAACCACAGAGGTGGTTAAATATGAGGGCAAAGAAAACTGCACTTTGTTCTCTAAAGAATGGTGAACGCTTGAGGATTTTTTTTCTTATAAAAACTAATAGTTATTTTAAATAAGAAATCACTAATTTCAGATTTTAAAGGGCTGACAATAACCACAAATATGATAATTGCCAGAAAAGTAACATGATCATTTTATCATCAGCCTGACACACCTTTTTAATTCTTTCCCTACATTTTTTCTGCGTGCTCTTTGTTTCTTCAGATGAATTTTCACTAACACTTTTGAACCTTTGAAGATTTTTTAAGCCGATGCATAAGGTGATGAAATAGAACAGACTTTCAATTGACCAATCAATAACTATTGGGAATAGATGTCATTCAGAGTGGCATTTTAAGAAGGTTATTCTGGCCCATGAAGGATGAATTGGAGAAGAAAAGAAATCCTCTTGAAATGGCTGTTTTCAATCGCTGTGTCATGACAGTCGGGAGAAGTGTCACAACTAACAAGGCACTAATAGTAAAGTATTGGTTTGCCACAGATTAGCTGCTTACTCCATTAGAGCAGATTCAAGGTCATTCCTAGAATAACATCAGGCTCCTTCACGGCAATTCCAAGTGCTTTCTCAAGGGCGGGAAGGCCAAGGTGTTACACTGTGGTTCAGTCTTTGGCGGGACCCTCGGAATGTCCCCAGAGGAAGGGGTGCCTCATTTTGTCACCCTTCATGTGTTTTGGGACAGAAAGGAAAAGCATGGGGAAGCGCTCCATTAAAGGCTGATTGGATTAGTCTAGGCACACATGGCCAGACCTAGAAGGTATCAGGAGCCTAGAGATGAAAGAATAACTTTGAGAGCCCTGGGGTGGGGTGGACATTTGCTAGTTATGGAGAATGGGATGGGAGAGAAAGGAAGGAAACAAAGGAACCCTGGAAGGCCCCAGATGTGTTCACTGCACACAGGTGAAGAATGGGGAGGAAGGCCTTACTCTGAGGGTGATAAAATACTGTCTATCTGAGCTATTACAACAAATTCTGTTGGGAAGATTTGGTGATAATAGGAGTTGACATTCATAAAGTACTTGTTGAGTGCTAAGAAAAGAATTCCCCATAGCACATACATTATTTTTACCTAATGGCAGCCTCCCGTGAAACAGATAATATTATTACACCCATTTTCACACAGAGAGGCAAAATAACCTGGCCAAGATCACACAGCAAGCTGGCGGTGGAGCTAAGATTCAATCCCGGAAAGCCTGGTTCCCAAAACGGAGCACTGGGCCACTGTGAACACCACAGTATAAGCACACAAACATCAAGCTCTCCCACAGAGAAGTCTTGTAAAAGTCATATTCTGGGAAGAAATATTGATGTCATTTGAGCCAACAGTGGTACCCCAGGTTAATCTGATAGCCCCCCCTAAGATATCTTAAAAATAAATCATATATAGCAACATGTAAACGTCTTCTCAAGGTGCCCACCTCCTCACACAGGAAGGGACAAAACATAAGCAACAACACTGATAGCCATTTAGAGCTTTTTACAAATCTCTTTGTGGCCTAGATTTCTTTTTATCTTGCCTTGACCTTGTCTTGCTGACCCTGTTCTCTTCCCTCCAGACCCCTCTCCCACTTTTATTGCAATGATATAGTTGTATTCTTGCAGCAGGGTCTTTATTTCTATTGGCAGAATATTCTCAATCTACTCACTCCCTCGTACAAAGTTAATTTTAACTCTAGGACCGATAGCAATAATGCCACTTAAAGGACGCTGCTTCCAGTAGACCCTGAGAAATGTCTGCAGAGAACTCTGGATTCCCGGGGGGCCCCCCTTTCCTAGCTCCTCGCTGGCCCTGCAGCCTCTTTCCCGCTCCATCCGAGATCTGGGTTCTCTGCCCGCCCGCTGCCTTCTGCTCAGCCCCTGTGTGTTCTCCAGTCTCTGCTTTGCCTTCATGATACATAGGGTTTCATGTTGATCACATGGCGGGAGGGGGGAGTTGTTACTTCTTTATTTGGGTCCAAGCTAAAAAGATATTCTCCCTATTGCCAAACCGCAAGAATCATGACACTTCGGGTTGAACCAGAATAAGCAATCCCTCTTTGGGTACAGCATGGCCAGGATGGAGGAGGAAGGTCTTTTTTCCTGGACCGCCCCTCACTCTATATCTGGCGGCAGACATAGGGACTTCAAAATACCAGATGCCCAGGGTCTGCGGTACATGCTTGGGACACACCGTAGTTGAAGTAAAATAACTGAGTGGTAATTTTTTAGGGTTTTTTTTTCCCCCTCTCAAAATAATATCTCTTACAAGTAGGACACATGGATTTACCTTCAGTTTTCAAAGCTGCTTAAATTTCTAAAAGATGGCCAGTGAAAAGCCTCCTCTTCCTACTGGCTCACTACCGCCTCGGCCAGGTCAACGGGGGAAGCAGGTAGTCATTTTCACCAGCATCTTAACTTGGACCACACACTTCCCCTGGGGATCAGCAATGTGCATCCTGAGAAGAGAGGTCACTTGGGGAATTTCACTGTGTAGACCCCGCTGAGCGCAGTGCAGGAGATGAGCAGAGATGGCGCAGCACTGGAGCAACACCATTGGAAACCGT